>NW_027421600.1:0-45854 GCF_009905375.1 Apium graveolens
TAGGGACAAATTATGGAAAGAAATCGAAAAACGGGCACTCAATTTGTGCTCCAGACCTCGTGTACTACTCCCCCTACGAGGATTATCCGGAACACCGGTTCCATTCGTTTCAGCTCCGATTCACTCCCGGACGACCCCGAATGGAACGCCAATGCAATTTCATAAATCCATAGGGACAAATTATGGAAAGAAATCGAAAAAAACGGGCCTCCTCAATTTTGCTCCAGACCTCGTGTACACCCCCTACGAGGATTATCCGGAAAACCGAGTTCCATTCGTTTCAGCCTCCGATTCACTCCCGGACGACCCCGAATGGACGCCAATGCAATTTCATAAATCCATAGGGATAAATTATGGAAAGAAATCGAAAAAATGGGCCGCCTCAATTTTTGCTCCAGACCTCGTGTACTACCCCCTACGAGGATTATCCGGAAACCGAGTTCCATTCGTTTCAGCTCCGATTCACTCCCGGACGACCCCGAATGGACGCCATAGCAATTTCATAAATCCATAGGACAAATTATGGAAAGAAATCGAAAAAATGGGCCGCCTCAATTTTGCTCCAGACCTCGTGTACTACCCCCTACGAGGATTATCCGGAAACCGAGTTCCATTCGTTCAGCTCCGATTCACTCCCGGACGACCCCGAATGGACGCCAATGCAATTTCATAAATCCATAGGGACAAATTATGGAAAGAAATCGAAAAAAACGGGCCGCCTCAATTTTTGCTCCAGACCTCGTGTACTACCCCCTACGAGGATTATCCGGAAACCGAGTTCCATTCGTTTCAGCTCCGATTCACTCCCGGACGACCCCGAATGGACGCGAATGCAATTTCATAAATCCATAGGGACAAATTATGGAAAGAAATCGAAAAAAATGGGCCGCCTCAATTTTTGCTCCAGACCTCGTGTACTACCCCCTACGAGGATTATCCGGAAACCGAGTTCCATTCGTTTCAGCTCCGATTCACTCCCGGACGACCCCGAATGGACGCCAATGCAATTTCATAAATCCATAGGGACAAATTATGGAAAGAAATCGAAAAAACGGGCCGCCTCAATTTTGCTCCAGACCTCGTGTACTACCCCCTACGAGGATTATCCGGAAACCGAGTTCCATTCGTTTCAGCTCCGATTCACTCCCGGACGACCCCGAATGGACGCGAATGCAATTTCATAAATCCATAGGGACAAATTATGGAAAGAAATCGAAAAAACTGGGCCGCCTCAATTTTTGCTCCAGACCTCGTGTACTACCCCCTACGAGGATTATCCGGAAACCGAGTTCCATTCCTTTCAGCTCCGATTCACTCCCGGACGACCCCGAATGGACGCGAATGCAATTTCATAAATCCATAGGGACAAATTATGGAAAGAAATCGAAAAAACGGGCCGCCTCAATTTTTGCTCCAGACCTCGTGTACTACCCCCTACGAGGATTATCCGGAAACCGAGTTCCATTCCTTTCAGCTCCGATTCACTCCCGGACGACCCCGAATGGACGCGAATGCAATTTCATAAATCCATAGGGACAAATTATGGAAAGAAATCGAAAAAACGGGCCGCCTCAATTTTTGCTCCAGACCTCGTGTACTACCCCCTACGAGGATTATCCGGAAACCGAGTTCCATTCCTTTCAGCTCCGATTCACTCCCGGACGACCCCGAATGGACGCGAATGCAATTTCATAAATCCATAGGGACAAATTATGGAAAGAAATCGAAAAAAACGGGCCGCCTCAATTTTTGCTCCAGACCTCGTGTACTACCCCCTACGAGGATTATCCGGAAACCGAGTTCCATTCCTTTCAGCTCCGATTCACTCCCGGACGACCCCGAATGGACGCGAATGCAATTTCATAAATCCATAGGGACAAATTATGGAAAGAAATCGAAAAAACGGGCCGCCTCAATTTTTGCTCCAGACCTCGTGTACTACCCCCTACGAGGATTATCCGGAAACCGAGTTCCATTCCTTTCAGCTCCGATTCACTCCCGGACGACCCCGAATGGACGCGAATGCAATTTCATAAATCCATAGGGACAAATTATGGAAAGAAATCGAAAAAACGGGCCGCCTCAATTTTTGCTCCAGACCTCGTGTACTACCCCCTACGAGGATTATCCGGAAACCGAGTTCCATTCCTTTCAGCTCCGATTCACTCCCGGACGACCCCGAATGGACGCGAATGCAATTTCATAAATCCATAGGGACAAATTATGGAAAGAAATCGAAAAAAACGGGCCGCCTCAATTTTTGCTCCAGACCTCGTGTACTACCCCCTACGAGGATTATCCGGAAACCGAGTTCCATTCCTTTCAGCTCCGATTCACTCCCGGACGACCCCGAATGGACGCGAATGCAATTTCATAAATCCATAGGGACAAATTATGGAAAGAAATCGAAAAAACGGGCCGCCTCAATTTTTGCTCCAGACCTCGTGTACTACCCCCTACGAGGATTATCCGGAAACCGAGTTCCATTCCTTTCAGCTCCGATTCACTCCCGGACGACCCCGAATGGACGCGAATGCAATTTCATAAATCCATAGGGACAAATTATGGAAAGAAATCGAAAAAACGGGCCGCCTCAATTTTTGCTCCAGACCTCGTGTACTACCCCCTACGAGGATTATCCGGAAACCGAGTTCCATTCCTTTCAGCTCCGATTCACTCCCGGACGACCCCGAATGGACGCGAATGCAATTTCATAAATCCATAGGGACAAATTATGGAAAGAAATCGAAAAAACTGGGCCGCCTCAATTTTTGCTCCAGACCTCGTGTACTACCCCCTACGAGGATTATCCGGAAACCGAGTTCCATTCCTTTCAGCTCCGATTCACTCCCGGACGACCCCGAATGGACGCGAATGCAATTTCATAAATCCATAGGGACAAATTATGGAAAGAAATCGAAAAAAACGGGCCGCCTCAATTTTTGCTCCAGACCTCGTGTACTACCCCCTACGAGGATTATCCGGAAACCGAGTTCCATTCCTTTCAGCTCCGATTCACTCCCGGACGACCCCGAATGGACGCGAATGCAATTTCATAAATCCATAGGGACAAATTATGGAAAGAAATCAAAAAAACGGGCCGCCTCAATTTTTGCTCCAGACCTCGTGTACTACCCCCTACGAGGATTATCCGGAAACCGAGTTCCATTCCTTTCAGCTCCGATTCACTCCCGGACGACCCCGAATGGACGCGAATGCAATTTCATAAATCCATAGGGACAAATTATGGAAAGAAATCGAAAAAACGGGCCGCCTCAATTTTTGCTCCAGACCTCGTGTACTACCCCCTACGAGGATTATCCGGAAACCGAGTTCCATTCCTTTCAGCTCCGATTCACTCCCGGACGACCCCGAATGGACGCGAATGCAATTTCATAAATCCATAGGGACAAATTATGGAAAGAAATCGAAAAAACGGGCCGCCTCAATTTTTGCTCCAGACCTCGTGTACTACCCCCTACGAGGATTATCCGGAAACCGAGTTCCATTCCTTTCAGCTCCGATTCACTCCCGGACGACCCCGAATGGACGCGAATGCAATTTCATAAATCCATAGGGACAAATTATGGAAAGAAATCGAAAAAACGGGCCGCCTCAATTTTTGCTCCAGACCTCGTGTACTACCCCCTACGAGGATTATCCGGAAACCGAGTTCCATTCCTTTCAGCTCCGATTCACTCCCGGACGACCCCGAATGGACGCGAATGCAATTTCATAAATCCATAGGGACAAATTATGGAAAGAAATCGAAAAAACGGGCCGCCTCAATTTTTGCTCCAGACCTCGTGTACTACCCCCTACGAGGATTATCCGGAAACCGAGTTCCATTCCTTTCAGCTCCGATTCACTCCCGGACGACCCCGAATGGACGCGAATGCAATTTCATAAATCCATAGGGACAAATTATGGAAAGAAATCGAAAAAACGGGCCGCCTCAATTTTTGCTCCAGACCTCGTGTACTACCCCCTACGAGGATTATCCGGAAACCGAGTTCCATTCCTTTCAGCTCCGATTCACTCCCGGACGACCCCGAATGGACGCGAATGCAATTTCATAAATCCATAGGGACAAATTATGGAAAGAAATCGAAAAAACGGGCCGCCTCAATTTTTGCTCCAGACCTCGTGTACTACCCCCTACGAGGATTATCCGGAAACCGAGTTCCATTCCTTTCAGCTCCGATTCACTCCCGGACGACCCCGAATGGACGCGAATGCAATTTCATAAATCCATAGGGACAAATTATGGAAAGAAATCGAAAAAACGGGCCGCCTCAATTTTTGCTCCAGACCTCGTGTACTACCCCCTACGAGGATTATCCGGAAACCGAGTTCCATTCCTTTCAGCTCCGATTCACTCCCGGACGACCCCGAATGGACGCGAATGCAATTTCATAAATCCATAGGGACAAATTATGGAAAGAAATCGAAAAAACGGGCCGCCTCAATTTTTGCTCCAGACCTCGTGTACTACCCCCTACGAGGATTATCCGGAAACCGAGTTCCATTCCTTTCAGCTCCGATTCACTCCCGGACGACCCCGAATGGACGCGAATGCAATTTCATAAATCCATAGGGACAAATTATGGAAAGAAATCGAAAAAACGGGCCGCCTCAATTTTTGCTCCAGACCTCGTGTACTACCCCCTACGAGGATTATCCGGAAACCGAGTTCCATTCCTTTCAGCTCCGATTCACTCCCGGACGACCCCGAATGGACGCGAATGCAATTTCATAAATCCATAGGGACAAATTATGGAAAGAAATCGAAAAAACGGGCCGCCTCAATTTTTGCTCCAGACCTCGTGTACTACCCCCTACGAGGATTATCCGGAAACCGAGTTCCATTCCTTTCAGCTCCGATTCACTCCCGGACGACCCCGAATGGACGCGAATGCAATTTCATAAATCCATAGGGACAAATTATGGAAAGAAATCGAAAAAAACGGGCCGCCTCAATTTTTGCTCCAGACCTCGTGTACTACCCCCTACGAGGATTATCCGGAAACCGAGTTCCATTCCTTTCAGCTCCGATTCACTCCCGGACGACCCCGAATGGACGCGAATGCAATTTCATAAATCCATAGGGACAAATTATGGAAAGAAATCAAAAAAACGGGCCGCCTCAATTTTTGCTCCAGACCTCGTGTACTACCCCCTACGAGGATTATCCGGAAACCGAGTTCCATTCCTTTCAGCTCCGATTCACTCCCGGACGACCCCGAATGGACGCGAATGCAATTTCATAAATCCATAGGGACAAATTATGGAAAGAAATCGAAAAAACGGGCCGCCTCAATTTTTGCTCCAGACCTCGTGTACTACCCCCTACGAGGATTATCCGGAAACCGAGTTCCATTCCTTTCAGCTCCGATTCACTCCCGGACGACCCCGAATGGACGCGAATGCAATTTCATAAATCCATAGGGACAAATTATGGAAAGAAATCGAAAAAACGGGCCGCCTCAATTTTTGCTCCAGACCTCGTGTACTACCCCCTACGAGGATTATCCGGAAACCGAGTTCCATTCCTTTCAGCTCCGATTCACTCCCGGACGACCCCGAATGGACGCGAATGCAATTTCATAAATCCATAGGGACAAATTATGGAAAGAAATCGAAAAAATGGGCCGCCTCAATTTTTGCTCCAGACCTCGTGTACTACCCCCTACGAGGATTATCCGGAAACCGAGTTCCATTCCTTTCAGCTCCGATTCACTCCCGGACGACCCCGAATGGACGCGAATGCAATTTCATAAATCCATAGGGACAAATTATGGAAAGAAATCGAAAAAACGGGCCGCCTCAATTTTTGCTCCAGACCTCGTGTACTACCCCCTACGAGGATTATCCGGAAACCGAGTTCCATTCCTTTCAGCTCCGATTCACTCCCGGACGACCCCGAATGGACGCGAATGCAATTTCATAAATCCATAGGGACAAATTATGGAAAGAAATCGAAAAAACGGGCCGCCTCAATTTTTGCTCCAGACCTCGTGTACTACCCCCTACGAGGATTATCCGGAAACCGAGTTCCATTCCTTTCAGCTCCGATTCACTCCCGGACGACCCCGAATGGACGCGAATGCAATTTCATAAATCCATAGGGACAAATTATGGAAAGAAATCGAAAAAACGGGCCGCCTCAATTTTTGCTCCAGACCTCGTGTACTACCCCCTACGAGGATTATCCGGAAACCGAGTTCCATTCCTTTCAGCTCCGATTCACTCCCGGACGACCCCGAATGGACGCGAATGCAATTTCATAAATCCATAGGGACAAATTATGGAAAGAAATCGAAAAAAACTGGGCCGCCTCAATTTTTGCTCCAGACCTCGTGTACTACCCCCTACGAGGATTATCCGGAAACCGAGTTCCATTCCTTTCAGCTCCGATTCACTCCCGGACGACCCCGAATGGACGCGAATGCAATTTCATAAATCCATAGGGACAAATTATGGAAAGAAATCGAAAAAACGGGCCGCCTCAATTTTTGCTCCAGACCTCGTGTACTACCCCCTACGAGGATTATCCGGAAACCGAGTTCCATTCCTTTCAGCTCCGATTCACTCCCGGACGACCCCGAATGGACGCGAATGCAATTTCATAAATCCATAGGGACAAATTATGGAAAGAAATCGAAAAAAACGGGCCGCCTCAATTTTTGCTCCAGACCTCGTGTACTACCCCCTACGAGGATTATCCGGAAACCGAGTTCCATTCCTTTCAGCTCCGATTCACTCCCGGACGACCCCGAATGGACGCGAATGCAATTTCATAAATCCATAGGGACAAATTATGGAAAGAAATCGAAAAAACGGGCCGCCTCAATTTTTGCTCCAGACCTCGTGTACTACCCCCTACGAGGATTATCCGGAAACCGAGTTCCATTCCTTTCAGCTCCGATTCACTCCCGGACGACCCCGAATGGACGCGAATGCAATTTCATAAATCCATAGGGACAAATTATGGAAAGAAATCGAAAAAACGGGCCGCCTCAATTTTTGCTCCAGACCTCGTGTACTACCCCCTACGAGGATTATCCGGAAACCGAGTTCCATTCCTTTCAGCTCCGATTCACTCCCGGACGACCCCGAATGGACGCGAATGCAATTTCATAAATCCATAGGGACAAATTATGGAAAGAAATCGAAAAAACGGGCCGCCTCAATTTTTGCTCCAGACCTCGTGTACTACCCCCTACGAGGATTATCCGGAAACCGAGTTCCATTCCTTTCAGCTCCGATTCACTCCCGGACGACCCCGAATGGACGCGAATGCAATTTCATAAATCCATAGGGACAAATTATGGAAAGAAATCGAAAAAACGGGCCGCCTCAATTTTTGCTCCAGACCTCGTGTACTACCCCCTACGAGGATTATCCGGAAACCGAGTTCCATTCCTTTCAGCTCCGATTCACTCCCGGACGACCCCGAATGGACGCGAATGCAATTTCATAAATCCATAGGGACAAATTATGGAAAGAAATCGAAAAAACGGGCCGCCTCAATTTTTGCTCCAGACCTCGTGTACTACCCCCTACGAGGATTATCCGGAAACCGAGTTCCATTCCTTTCAGCTCCGATTCACTCCCGGACGACCCCGAATGGACGCGAATGCAATTTCATAAATCCATAGGGACAAATTATGGAAAGAAATCGAAAAAACGGGCCGCCTCAATTTTTGCTCCAGACCTCGTGTACTACCCCCTACGAGGATTATCCGGAAACCGAGTTCCATTCCTTTCAGCTCCGATTCACTCCCGGACGACCCCGAATGGACGCGAATGCAATTTCATAAATCCATAGGGACAAATTATGGAAAGAAATCGAAAAAACGGGCCGCCTCAATTTTTGCTCCAGACCTCGTGTACTACCCCCTACGAGGATTATCCGGAAACCGAGTTCCATTCCTTTCAGCTCCGATTCACTCCCGGACGACCCCGAATGGACGCGAATGCAATTTCATAAATCCATAGGGACAAATTATGGAAAGAAATCGAAAAAACGGGCCGCCTCAATTTTTGCTCCAGACCTCGTGTACTACCCCCTACGAGGATTATCCGGAAACCGAGTTCCATTCCTTTCAGCTCCGATTCACTCCCGGACGACCCCGAATGGACGCGAATGCAATTTCATAAATCCATAGGGACAAATTATGGAAAGAAATCGAAAAAACGGGCCGCCTCAATTTTTGCTCCAGACCTCGTGTACTACCCCCTACGAGGATTATCCGGAAACCGAGTTCCATTCCTTTCAGCTCCGATTCACTCCCGGACGACCCCGAATGGACGCGAATGCAATTTCATAAATCCATAGGGACAAATTATGGAAAGAAATCGAAAAAACGGGCCGCCTCAATTTTTGCTCCAGACCTCGTGTACTACCCCCTACGAGGATTATCCGGAAACCGAGTTCCATTCCTTTCAGCTCCGATTCACTCCCGGACGACCCCGAATGGACGCGAATGCAATTTCATAAATCCATAGGGACAAATTATGGAAAGAAATCGAAAAAACGGGCCGCCTCAATTTTTGCTCCAGACCTCGTGTACTACCCCCTACGAGGATTATCCGGAAACCGAGTTCCATTCCTTTCAGCTCCGATTCACTCCCGGACGACCCCGAATGGACGCGAATGCAATTTCATAAATCCATAGGGACAAATTATGGAAAGAAATCGAAAAAACTGGGCCGCCTCAATTTTTGCTCCAGACCTCGTGTACTACCCCCTACGAGGATTATCCGGAAACCGAGTTCCATTCCTTTCAGCTCCGATTCACTCCCGGACGACCCCGAATGGACGCGAATGCAATTTCATAAATCCATAGGGACAAATTATGGAAAGAAATCGAAAAAACGGGCCGCCTCAATTTTTGCTCCAGACCTCGTGTACTACCCCCTACGAGGATTATCCGGAAACCGAGTTCCATTCCTTTCAGCTCCGATTCACTCCCGGACGACCCCGAATGGACGCGAATGCAATTTCATAAATCCATAGGGACAAATTATGGAAAGAAATCGAAAAAACGGGCCGCCTCAATTTTTGCTCCAGACCTCGTGTACTACCCCCTACGAGGATTATCCGGAAACCGAGTTCCATTCCTTTCAGCTCCGATTCACTCCCGGACGACCCCGAATGGACGCGAATGCAATTTCATAAATCCATAGGGACAAATTATGGAAAGAAATCGAAAAAACGGGCCGCCTCAATTTTTGCTCCAGACCTCGTGTACTACCCCCTACGAGGATTATCCGGAAACCGAGTTCCATTCCTTTCAGCTCCGATTCACTCCCGGACGACCCCGAATGGACGCGAATGCAATTTCATAAATCCATAGGGACAAATTATGGAAAGAAATCGAAAAAACGGGCCGCCTCAATTTTTGCTCCAGACCTCGTGTACTACCCCCTACGAGGATTATCCGGAAACCGAGTTCCATTCCTTTCAGCTCCGATTCACTCCCGGACGACCCCGAATGGACGCGAATGCAATTTCATAAATCCATAGGGACAAATTATGGAAAGAAATCGAAAAAACGGGCCGCCTCAATTTTTGCTCCAGACCTCGTGTACTACCCCCTACGAGGATTATCCGGAAACCGAGTTCCATTCCTTTCAGCTCCGATTCACTCCCGGACGACCCCGAATGGACGCGAATGCAATTTCATAAATCCATAGGGACAAATTATGGAAAGAAATCGAAAAAACGGGCCGCCTCAATTTTTGCTCCAGACCTCGTGTACTACCCCCTACGAGGATTATCCGGAAACCGAGTTCCATTCCTTTCAGCTCCGATTCACTCCCGGACGACCCCGAATGGACGCGAATGCAATTTCATAAATCCATAGGGACAAATTATGGAAAGAAATCAAAAAAATGGGCCGCCTCAATTTTTGCTCCAGACCTCGTGTACTACCCCCTACGAGGATTATCCGGAAACCGAGTTCCATTCCTTTCAGCTCCGATTCACTCCCGGACGACCCCGAATGGACGCGAATGCAATTTCATAAATCCATAGGGACAAATTATGGAAAGAAATCGAAAAAACGGGCCGCCTCAATTTTTGCTCCAGACCTCGTGTACTACCCCCTACGAGGATTATCCGGAAACCGAGTTCCATTCCTTTCAGCTCCGATTCACTCCCGGACGACCCCGAATGGACGCGAATGCAATTTCATAAATCCATAGGGACAAATTATGGAAAGAAATCGAAAAAACGGGCCGCCTCAATTTTTGCTCCAGACCTCGTGTACTACCCCCTACGAGGATTATCCGGAAACCGAGTTCCATTCCTTTCAGCTCCGATTCACTCCCGGACGACCCCGAATGGACGCGAATGCAATTTCATAAATCCATAGGGACAAATTATGGAAAGAAATCGAAAAAACGGGCCGCCTCAATTTTTGCTCCAGACCTCGTGTACTACCCCCTACGAGGATTATCCGGAAACCGAGTTCCATTCCTTTCAGCTCCGATTCACTCCCGGACGACCCCGAATGGACGCGAATGCAATTTCATAAATCCATAGGGACAAATTATGGAAAGAAATCGAAAAAACGGGCCGCCTCAATTTTTGCTCCAGACCTCGTGTACTACCCCCTACGAGGATTATCCGGAAACCGAGTTCCATTCCTTTCAGCTCCGATTCACTCCCGGACGACCCCGAATGGACGCGAATGCAATTTCATAAATCCATAGGGACAAATTATGGAAAGAAATCGAAAAAACGGGCCGCCTCAATTTTTGCTCCAGACCTCGTGTACTACCCCCTACGAGGATTATCCGGAAACCGAGTTCCATTCCTTTCAGCTCCGATTCACTCCCGGACGACCCCGAATGGACGCGAATGCAATTTCATAAATCCATAGGGACAAATTATGGAAAGAAATCGAAAAAAACGGGCCGCCTCAATTTTTGCTCCAGACCTCGTGTACTACCCCCTACGAGGATTATCCGGAAACCGAGTTCCATTCCTTTCAGCTCCGATTCACTCCCGGACGACCCCGAATGGACGCGAATGCAATTTCATAAATCCATAGGGACAAATTATGGAAAGAAATCGAAAAAACGGGCCGCCTCAATTTTTGCTCCAGACCTCGTGTACTACCCCCTACGAGGATTATCCGGAAACCGAGTTCCATTCCTTTCAGCTCCGATTCACTCCCGGACGACCCCGAATGGACGCGAATGCAATTTCATAAATCCATAGGGACAAATTATGGAAAGAAATCGAAAAAACGGGCCGCCTCAATTTTTGCTCCAGACCTCGTGTACTACCCCCTACGAGGATTATCCGGAAACCGAGTTCCATTCCTTTCAGCTCCGATTCACTCCCGGACGACCCCGAATGGACGCGAATGCAATTTCATAAATCCATAGGGACAAATTATGGAAAGAAATCGAAAAAACGGGCCGCCTCAATTTTTGCTCCAGACCTCGTGTACTACCCCCTACGAGGATTATCCGGAAACCGAGTTCCATTCCTTTCAGCTCCGATTCACTCCCGGACGACCCCGAATGGACGCGAATGCAATTTCATAAATCCATAGGGACAAATTATGGAAAGAAATCGAAAAAACGGGCCGCCTCAATTTTTGCTCCAGACCTCGTGTACTACCCCCTACGAGGATTATCCGGAAACCGAGTTCCATTCCTTTCAGCTCCGATTCACTCCCGGACGACCCCGAATGGACGCGAATGCAATTTCATAAATCCATAGGGACAAATTATGGAAAGAAATCGAAAAAACGGGCCGCCTCAATTTTTGCTCCAGACCTCGTGTACTACCCCCTACGAGGATTATCCGGAAACCGAGTTCCATTCCTTTCAGCTCCGATTCACTCCCGGACGACCCCGAATGGACGCGAATGCAATTTCATAAATCCATAGGGACAAATTATGGAAAGAAATCGAAAAAAACGGGCCGCCTCAATTTTTGCTCCAGACCTCGTGTACTACCCCCTACGAGGATTATCCGGAAACCGAGTTCCATTCCTTTCAGCTCCGATTCACTCCCGGACGACCCCGAATGGACGCGAATGCAATTTCATAAATCCATAGGGACAAATTATGGAAAGAAATCGAAAAAACGGGCCGCCTCAATTTTTGCTCCAGACCTCGTGTACTACCCCCTACGAGGATTATCCGGAAACCGAGTTCCATTCCTTTCAGCTCCGATTCACTCCCGGACGACCCCGAATGGACGCGAATGCAATTTCATAAATCCATAGGGACAAATTATGGAAAGAAATCGAAAAAACGGGCCGCCTCAATTTTTGCTCCAGACCTCGTGTACTACCCCCTACGAGGATTATCCGGAAACCGAGTTCCATTCCTTTCAGCTCCGATTCACTCCCGGACGACCCCGAATGGACGCGAATGCAATTTCATAAATCCATAGGGACAAATTATGGAAAGAAATCGAAAAAAACGGGCCGCCTCAATTTTTGCTCCAGACCTCGTGTACTACCCCCTACGAGGATTATCCGGAAACCGAGTTCCATTCCTTTCAGCTCCGATTCACTCCCGGACGACCCCGAATGGACGCGAATGCAATTTCATAAATCCATAGGGACAAATTATGGAAAGAAATCGAAAAAACGGGCCGCCTCAATTTTTGCTCCAGACCTCGTGTACTACCCCCTACGAGGATTATCCGGAAACCGAGTTCC
Source organism: Apium graveolens (assembly GCF_009905375.1). Lineage (NCBI taxonomy): Eukaryota > Viridiplantae > Streptophyta > Magnoliopsida > Apiales > Apiaceae > Apium > Apium graveolens. Next base: position 12,696 of record NW_027421600.1, read on the forward strand.
ATTCCTTTCAGCTCCGATTCACTCCCGGACGACCCCGAATGGACGCGAATGCAATTTCATAAATCCATAGGGACAAATTATGGAAAGAAATCGAAAAAAACGGGCCGCCTCAATTTTTGCTCCAGACCTCGTGTACTACCCCCTACGAGGATTATCCGGAAACCGAGTTCCATTCCTTTCAGCTCCGATTCACTCCCGGACGACCCCGAATGGACGCGAATGCAATTTCATAAATCCATAGGGACAAATTATGGAAAGAAATCGAAAAAACGGGCCGCCTCAATTTTTGCTCCAGACCTCGTGTACTACCCCCTACGAGGATTATCCGGAAACCGAGTTCCATTCCTTTCAGCTCCGATTCACTCCCGGACGACCCCGAATGGACGCGAATGCAATTTCATAAATCCATAGGGACAAATTATGGAAAGAAATCGAAAAAACGGGCCGCCTCAATTTTTGCTCCAGACCTCGTGTACTACCCCCTACGAGGATTATCCGGAAACCGAGTTCCATTCCTTTCAGCTCCGATTCACTCCCGGACGACCCCGAATGGACGCGAATGCAATTTCATAAATCCATAGGGACAAATTATGGAAAGAAATCGAAAAAACGGGCCGCCTCAATTTTTGCTCCAGACCTCGTGTACTACCCCCTACGAGGATTATCCGGAAACCGAGTTCCATTCCTTTCAGCTCCGATTCACTCCCGGACGACCCCGAATGGACGCGAATGCAATTTCATAAATCCATAGGGACAAATTATGGAAAGAAATCGAAAAAACGGGCCGCCTCAATTTTTGCTCCAGACCTCGTGTACTACCCCCTACGAGGATTATCCGGAAACCGAGTTCCATTCCTTTCAGCTCCGATTCACTCCCGGACGACCCCGAATGGACGCGAATGCAATTTCATAAATCCATAGGGACAAATTATGGAAAGAAATCGAAAAAACGGGCCGCCTCAATTTTTGCTCCAGACCTCGTGTACTACCCCCTACGAGGATTATCCGGAAACCGAGTTCCATTCCTTTCAGCTCCGATTCACTCCCGGACGACCCCGAATGGACGCGAATGCAATTTCATAAATCCATAGGGACAAATTATGGAAAGAAATCGAAAAAACTGGGCCGCCTCAATTTTTGCTCCAGACCTCGTGTACTACCCCCTACGAGGATTATCCGGAAACCGAGTTCCATTCCTTTCAGCTCCGATTCACTCCCGGACGACCCCGAATGGACGCGAATGCAATTTCATAAATCCATAGGGACAAATTATGGAAAGAAATCGAAAAAACGGGCCGCCTCAATTTTTGCTCCAGACCTCGTGTACTACCCCCTACGAGGATTATCCGGAAACCGAGTTCCATTCCTTTCAGCTCCGATTCACTCCCGGACGACCCCGAATGGACGCGAATGCAATTTCATAAATCCATAGGGACAAATTATGGAAAGAAATCGAAAAAACGGGCCGCCTCAATTTTTGCTCCAGACCTCGTGTACTACCCCCTACGAGGATTATCCGGAAACCGAGTTCCATTCCTTTCAGCTCCGATTCACTCCCGGACGACCCCGAATGGACGCGAATGCAATTTCATAAATCCATAGGGACAAATTATGGAAAGAAATCGAAAAAACGGGCCGCCTCAATTTTTGCTCCAGACCTCGTGTACTACCCCCTACGAGGATTATCCGGAAACCGAGTTCCATTCCTTTCAGCTCCGATTCACTCCCGGACGACCCCGAATGGACGCGAATGCAATTTCATAAATCCATAGGGACAAATTATGGAAAGAAATCGAAAAAACTGGGCCGCCTCAATTTTTGCTCCAGACCTCGTGTACTACCCCCTACGAGGATTATCCGGAAACCGAGTTCCATTCCTTTCAGCTCCGATTCACTCCCGGACGACCCCGAATGGACGCGAATGCAATTTCATAAATCCATAGGGACAAATTATGGAAAGAAATCGAAAAAACGGGCCGCCTCAATTTTTGCTCCAGACCTCGTGTACTACCCCCTACGAGGATTATCCGGAAACCGAGTTCCATTCCTTTCAGCTCCGATTCACTCCCGGACGACCCCGAATGGACGCGAATGCAATTTCATAAATCCATAGGGACAAATTATGGAAAGAAATCGAAAAAACGGGCCGCCTCAATTTTTGCTCCAGACCTCGTGTACTACCCCCTACGAGGATTATCCGGAAACCGAGTTCCATTCCTTTCAGCTCCGATTCACTCCCGGACGACCCCGAATGGACGCGAATGCAATTTCATAAATCCATAGGGACAAATTATGGAAAGAAATCGAAAAAAACGGGCCGCCTCAATTTTTGCTCCAGACCTCGTGTACTACCCCCTACGAGGATTATCCGGAAACCGAGTTCCATTCCTTTCAGCTCCGATTCACTCCCGGACGACCCCGAATGGACGCGAATGCAATTTCATAAATCCATAGGGACAAATTATGGAAAGAAATCGAAAAAAATGGGCCGCCTCAATTTTTGCTCCAGACCTCGTGTACTACCCCCTACGAGGATTATCCGGAAACCGAGTTCCATTCCTTTCAGCTCCGATTCACTCCCGGACGACCCCGAATGGACGCGAATGCAATTTCATAAATCCATAGGGACAAATTATGGAAAGAAATCGAAAAAACGGGCCGCCTCAATTTTTGCTCCAGACCTCGTGTACTACCCCCTACGAGGATTATCCGGAAACCGAGTTCCATTCCTTTCAGCTCCGATTCACTCCCGGACGACCCCGAATGGACGCGAATGCAATTTCATAAATCCATAGGGACAAATTATGGAAAGAAATCGAAAAAACGGGCCGCCTCAATTTTTGCTCCAGACCTCGTGTACTACCCCCTACGAGGATTATCCGGAAACCGAGTTCCATTCCTTTCAGCTCCGATTCACTCCCGGACGACCCCGAATGGACGCGAATGCAATTTCATAAATCCATAGGGACAAATTATGGAAAGAAATCGAAAAAACGGGCCGCCTCAATTTTTGCTCCAGACCTCGTGTACTACCCCCTACGAGGATTATCCGGAAACCGAGTTCCATTCCTTTCAGCTCCGATTCACTCCCGGACGACCCCGAATGGACGCGAATGCAATTTCATAAATCCATAGGGACAAATTATGGAAAGAAATCGAAAAAACGGGCCGCCTCAATTTTTGCTCCAGACCTCGTGTACTACCCCCTACGAGGATTATCCGGAAACCGAGTTCCATTCCTTTCAGCTCCGATTCACTCCCGGACGACCCCGAATGGACGCGAATGCAATTTCATAAATCCATAGGGACAAATTATGGAAAGAAATCGAAAAAAACGGGCCGCCTCAATTTTTGCTCCAGACCTCGTGTACTACCCCCTACGAGGATTATCCGGAAACCGAGTTCCATTCCTTTCAGCTCCGATTCACTCCCGGACGACCCCGAATGGACGCGAATGCAATTTCATAAATCCATAGGGACAAATTATGGAAAGAAATCAAAAAAAACGGGCCGCCTCAATTTTTGCTCCAGACCTCGTGTACTACCCCCTACGAGGATTATCCGGAAACCGAGTTCCATTCCTTTCAGCTCCGATTCACTCCCGGACGACCCCGAATGGACGCGAATGCAATTTCATAAATCCATAGGGACAAATTATGGAAAGAAATCAAAAAAACGGGCCGCCTCAATTTTTGCTCCAGACCTCGTGTACTACCCCCTACGAGGATTATCCGGAAACCGAGTTCCATTCCTTTCAGCTCCGATTCACTCCCGGACGACCCCGAATGGACGCGAATGCAATTTCATAAATCCATAGGGACAAATTATGGAAAGAAATCGAAAAAACGGGCCGCCTCAATTTTTGCTCCAGACCTCGTGTACTACCCCCTACGAGGATTATCCGGAAACCGAGTTCCATTCCTTTCAGCTCCGATTCACTCCCGGACGACCCCGAATGGACGCGAATGCAATTTCATAAATCCATAGGGACAAATTATGGAAAGAAATCGAAAAAACGGGCCGCCTCAATTTTTGCTCCAGACCTCGTGTACTACCCCCTACGAGGATTATCCGGAAACCGAGTTCCATTCCTTTCAGCTCCGATTCACTCCCGGACGACCCCGAATGGACGCGAATGCAATTTCATAAATCCATAGGGACAAATTATGGAAAGAAATCGAAAAAACGGGCCGCCTCAATTTTTGCTCCAGACCTCGTGTACTACCCCCTACGAGGATTATCCGGAAACCGAGTTCCATTCCTTTCAGCTCCGATTCACTCCCGGACGACCCCGAATGGACGCGAATGCAATTTCATAAATCCATAGGGACAAATTATGGAAAGAAATCGAAAAAACGGGCCGCCTCAATTTTTGCTCCAGACCTCGTGTACTACCCCCTACGAGGATTATCCGGAAACCGAGTTCCATTCCTTTCAGCTCCGATTCACTCCCGGACGACCCCGAATGGACGCGAATGCAATTTCATAAATCCATAGGGACAAATTATGGAAAGAAATCGAAAAAACGGGCCGCCTCAATTTTGCTCCAGACCTCGTGTACTACCCCCTACGAGGATTATCCGGAAACCGAGTTCCATTCCTTTCAGCTCCGATTCACTCCCGGACGACCCCGAATGGACGCGAATGCAATTTCATAAATCCATAGGGACAAATTATGGAAAGAAATCGAAAAAACGGGCCGCCTCAATTTTTGCTCCAGACCTCGTGTACTACCCCCTACGAGGATTATCCGGAAACCGAGTTCCATTCCTTTCAGCTCCGATTCACTCCCGGACGACCCCGAATGGACGCGAATGCAATTTCATAAATCCATAGGGACAAATTATGGAAAGAAATCGAAAAAAACGGGCCGCCTCAATTTTTGCTCCAGACCTCGTGTACTACCCCCTACGAGGATTATCCGGAAACCGAGTTCCATTCCTTTCAGCTCCGATTCACTCCCGGACGACCCCGAATGGACGCGAATGCAATTTCATAAATCCATAGGGACAAATTATGGAAAGAAATCGAAAAAACGGGCCGCCTCAATTTTTGCTCCAGACCTCGTGTACTACCCCCTACGAGGATTATCCGGAAACCGAGTTCCATTCCTTTCAGCTCCGATTCACTCCCGGACGACCCCGAATGGACGCGAATGCAATTTCATAAATCCATAGGGACAAATTATGGAAAGAAATCGAAAAAACGGGCCGCCTCAATTTTTGCTCCAGACCTCGTGTACTACCCCCTACGAGGATTATCCGGAAACCGAGTTCCATTCCTTTCAGCTCCGATTCACTCCCGGACGACCCCGAATGGACGCGAATGCAATTTCATAAATCCATAGGGACAAATTATGGAAAGAAATCGAAAAAACGGGCCGCCTCAATTTTTGCTCCAGACCTCGTGTACTACCCCCTACGAGGATTATCCGGAAACCGAGTTCCATTCCTTTCAGCTCCGATTCACTCCCGGACGACCCCGAATGGACGCGAATGCAATTTCATAAATCCATAGGGACAAATTATGGAAAGAAATCGAAAAAACGGGCCGCCTCAATTTTTGCTCCAGACCTCGTGTACTACCCCCTACGAGGATTATCCGGAAACCGAGTTCCATTCCTTTCAGCTCCGATTCACTCCCGGACGACCCCGAATGGACGCGAATGCAATTTCATAAATCCATAGGGACAAATTATGGAAAGAAATCGAAAAAACGGGCCGCCTCAATTTTTGCTCCAGACCTCGTGTACTACCCCCTACGAGGATTATCCGGAAACCGAGTTCCATTCCTTTCAGCTCCGATTCACTCCCGGACGACCCCGAATGGACGCGAATGCAATTTCATAAATCCATAGGGACAAATTATGGAAAGAAATCGAAAAAACGGGCCGCCTCAATTTTTGCTCCAGACCTCGTGTACTACCCCCTACGAGGATTATCCGGAAACCGAGTTCCATTCCTTTCAGCTCCGATTCACTCCCGGACGACCCCGAATGGACGCGAATGCAATTTCATAAATCCATAGGGACAAATTATGGAAAGAAATCGAAAAAACGGGCCGCCTCAATTTTTGCTCCAGACCTCGTGTACTACCCCCTACGAGGATTATCCGGAAACCGAGTTCCATTCCTTTCAGCTCCGATTCACTCCCGGACGACCCCGAATGGACGCGAATGCAATTTCATAAATCCATAGGGACAAATTATGGAAAGAAATCGAAAAAACGGGCCGCCTCAATTTTTGCTCCAGACCTCGTGTACTACCCCCTACGAGGATTATCCGGAAACCGAGTTCCATTCCTTTCAGCTCCGATTCACTCCCGGACGACCCCGAATGGACGCGAATGCAATTTCATAAATCCATAGGGACAAATTATGGAAAGAAATCGAAAAAACGGGCCGCCTCAATTTTTGCTCCAGACCTCGTGTACTACCCCCTACGAGGATTATCCGGAAACCGAGTTCCATTCCTTTCAGCTCCGATTCACTCCCGGACGACCCCGAATGGACGCGAATGCAATTTCATAAATCCATAGGGACAAATTATGGAAAGAAATCGAAAAAACGGGCCGCCTCAATTTTTGCTCCAGACCTCGTGTACTACCCCCTACGAGGATTATCCGGAAACCGAGTTCCATTCCTTTCAGCTCCGATTCACTCCCGGACGACCCCGAATGGACGCGAATGCAATTTCATAAATCCATAGGGACAAATTATGGAAAGAAATCGAAAAAACGGGCCGCCTCAATTTTTGCTCCAGACCTCGTGTACTACCCCCTACGAGGATTATCCGGAAACCGAGTTCCATTCCTTTCAGCTCCGATTCACTCCCGGACGACCCCGAATGGACGCGAATGCAATTTCATAAATCCATAGGGACAAATTATGGAAAGAAATCGAAAAAACGGGCCGCCTCAATTTTTGCTCCAGACCTCGTGTACTACCCCCTACGAGGATTATCCGGAAACCGAGTTCCATTCCTTTCAGCTCCGATTCACTCCCGGACGACCCCGAATGGACGCGAATGCAATTTCATAAATCCATAGGGACAAATTATGGAAAGAAATCGAAAAAATGGGCCGCCTCAATTTTTGCTCCAGACCTCGTGTACTACCCCCTACGAGGATTATCCGGAAACCGAGTTCCATTCCTTTCAGCTCCGATTCACTCCCGGACGACCCCGAATGGACGCGAATGCAATTTCATAAATCCATAGGGACAAATTATGGAAAGAAATCGAAAAAACTGGGCCGCCTCAATTTTTGCTCCAGACCTCGTGTACTACCCCCTACGAGGATTATCCGGAAACCGAGTTCCATTCCTTTCAGCTCCGATTCACTCCCGGACGACCCCGAATGGACGCGAATGCAATTTCATAAATCCATAGGGACAAATTATGGAAAGAAATCGAAAAAACGGGCCGCCTCAATTTTTGCTCCAGACCTCGTGTACTACCCCCTACGAGGATTATCCGGAAACCGAGTTCCATTCCTTTCAGCTCCGATTCACTCCCGGACGACCCCGAATGGACGCGAATGCAATTTCATAAATCCATAGGGACAAATTATGGAAAGAAATCGAAAAAACGGGCCGCCTCAATTTTTGCTCCAGACCTCGTGTACTACCCCCTACGAGGATTATCCGGAAACCGAGTTCCATTCCTTTCAGCTCCGATTCACTCCCGGACGACCCCGAATGGACGCGAATGCAATTTCATAAATCCATAGGGACAAATTATGGAAAGAAATCGAAAAAACGGGCCGCCTCAATTTTTGCTCCAGACCTCGTGTACTACCCCCTACGAGGATTATCCGGAAACCGAGTTCCATTCCTTTCAGCTCCGATTCACTCCCGGACGACCCCGAATGGACGCGAATGCAATTTCATAAATCCATAGGGACAAATTATGGAAAGAAATCGAAAAAACGGGCCGCCTCAATTTTTGCTCCAGACCTCGTGTACTACCCCCTACGAGGATTATCCGGAAACCGAGTTCCATTCCTTTCAGCTCCGATTCACTCCCGGACGACCCCGAATGGACGCGAATGCAATTTCATAAATCCATAGGGACAAATTATGGAAAGAAATCGAAAAAACGGGCCGCCTCAATTTTTGCTCCAGACCTCGTGTACTACCCCCTACGAGGATTATCCGGAAACCGAGTTCCATTCCTTTCAGCTCCGATTCACTCCCGGACGACCCCGAATGGACGCGAATGCAATTTCATAAATCCATAGGGACAAATTATGGAAAGAAATCGAAAAAACGGGCCGCCTCAATTTTTGCTCCAGACCTCGTGTACTACCCCCTACGAGGATTATCCGGAAACCGAGTTCCATTCCTTTCAGCTCCGATTCACTCCCGGACGACCCCGAATGGACGCGAATGCAATTTCATAAATCCATAGGGACAAATTATGGAAAGAAATCGAAAAAACGGGCCGCCTCAATTTTTGCTCCAGACCTCGTGTACTACCCCCTACGAGGATTATCCGGAAACCGAGTTCCATTCCTTTCAGCTCCGATTCACTCCCGGACGACCCCGAATGGACGCGAATGCAATTTCATAAATCCATAGGGACAAATTATGGAAAGAAATCGAAAAAAACGGGCCGCCTCAATTTTTGCTCCAGACCTCGTGTACTACCCCCTACGAGGATTATCCGGAAACCGAGTTCCATTCCTTTCAGCTCCGATTCACTCCCGGACGACCCCGAATGGACGCGAATGCAATTTCATAAATCCATAGGGACAAATTATGGAAAGAAATCGAAAAAACGGGCCGCCTCAATTTTTGCTCCAGACCTCGTGTACTACCCCCTACGAGGATTATCCGGAAACCGAGTTCCATTCCTTTCAGCTCCGATTCACTCCCGGACGACCCCGAATGGACGCGAATGCAATTTCATAAATCCATAGGGACAAATTATGGAAAGAAATCGAAAAAACGGGCCGCCTCAATTTTTGCTCCAGACCTCGTGTACTACCCCCTACGAGGATTATCCGGAAACCGAGTTCCATTCCTTTCAGCTCCGATTCACTCCCGGACGACCCCGAATGGACGCGAATGCAATTTCATAAATCCATAGGGACAAATTATGGAAAGAAATCGAAAAAACGGGCCGCCTCAATTTTTGCTCCAGACCTCGTGTACTACCCCCTACGAGGATTATCCGGAAACCGAGTTCCATTCCTTTCAGCTCCGATTCACTCCCGGACGACCCCGAATGGACGCGAATGCAATTTCATAAATCCATAGGGACAAATTATGGAAAGAAATCGAAAAAACGGGCCGCCTCAATTTTTGCTCCAGACCTCGTGTACTACCCCCTACGAGGATTATCCGGAAACCGAGTTCCATTCCTTTCAGCTCCGATTCACTCCCGGACGACCCCGAATGGACGCGAATGCAATTTCATAAATCCATAGGGACAAATTATGGAAAGAAATCGAAAAAACGGGCCGCCTCAATTTTTGCTCCAGACCTCGTGTACTACCCCCTACGAGGATTATCCGGAAACCGAGTTCCATTCCTTTCAGCTCCGATTCACTCCCGGACGACCCCGAATGGACGCGAATGCAATTTCATAAATCCATAGGGACAAATTATGGAAAGAAATCGAAAAAACGGGCCGCCTCAATTTTTGCTCCAGACCTCGTGTACTACCCCCTACGAGGATTATCCGGAAACCGAGTTCCATTCCTTTCAGCTCCGATTCACTCCCGGACGACCCCGAATGGACGCGAATGCAATTTCATAAATCCATAGGGACAAATTATGGAAAGAAATCGAAAAAACGGGCCGCCTCAATTTTTGCTCCAGACCTCGTGTACTACCCCCTACGAGGATTATCCGGAAACCGAGTTCCATTCCTTTCAGCTCCGATTCACTCCCGGACGACCCCGAATGGACGCGAATGCAATTTCATAAATCCATAGGGACAAATTATGGAAAGAAATCGAAAAAAACGGGCCGCCTCAATTTTTGCTCCAGACCTCGTGTACTACCCCCTACGAGGATTATCCGGAAACCGAGTTCCATTCCTTTCAGCTCCGATTCACTCCCGGACGACCCCGAATGGACGCGAATGCAATTTCATAAATCCATAGGGACAAATTATGGAAAGAAATCGAAAAAACGGGCCGCCTCAATTTTTGCTCCAGACCTCGTGTACTACCCCCTACGAGGATTATCCGGAAACCGAGTTCCATTCCTTTCAGCTCCGATTCACTCCCGGACGACCCCGAATGGACGCGAATGCAATTTCATAAATCCATAGGGACAAATTATGGAAAGAAATCGAAAAAACGGGCCGCCTCAATTTTTGCTCCAGACCTCGTGTACTACCCCCTACGAGGATTATCCGGAAACCGAGTTCCATTCCTTTCAGCTCCGATTCACTCCCGGACGACCCCGAATGGACGCGAATGCAATTTCATAAATCCATAGGGACAAATTATGGAAAGAAATCGAAAAAACGGGCCGCCTCAATTTTTGCTCCAGACCTCGTGTACTACCCCCTACGAGGATTATCCGGAAACCGAGTTCCATTCCTTTCAGCTCCGATTCACTCCCGGACGACCCCGAATGGACGCGAATGCAATTTCATAAATCCATAGGGACAAATTATGGAAAGAAATCGAAAAAACGGGCCGCCTCAATTTTTGCTCCAGACCTCGTGTACTACCCCCTACGAGGATTATCCGGAAACCGAGTTCCATTCCTTTCAGCTCCGATTCACTCCCGGACGACCCCGAATGGACGCGAATGCAATTTCATAAATCCATAGGGACAAATTATGGAAAGAAATCAAAAAAATGGGCCGCCTCAATTTTTGCTCCAGACCTCGTGTACTACCCCCTACGAGGATTATCCGGAAACCGAGTTCCATTCCTTTCAGCTCCGATTCACTCCCGGACGACCCCGAATGGACGCGAATGCAATTTCATAAATCCATAGGGACAAATTATGGAAAGAAATCGAAAAAACGGGCCGCCTCAATTTTTGCTCCAGACCTCGTGTACTACCCCCTACGAGGATTATCCGGAAACCGAGTTCCATTCCTTTCAGCTCCGATTCACTCCCGGACGACCCCGAATGGACGCGAATGCAATTTCATAAATCCATAGGGACAAATTATGGAAAGAAATCGAAAAAACGGGCCGCCTCAATTTTTGCTCCAGACCTCGTGTACTACCCCCTACGAGGATTATCCGGAAACCGAGTTCCATTCCTTTCAGCTCCGATTCACTCCCGGACGACCCCGAATGGACGCGAATGCAATTTCATAAATCCATAGGGACAAATTATGGAAAGAAATCGAAAAAACGGGCCGCCTCAATTTTTGCTCCAGACCTCGTGTACTACCCCCTACGAGGATTATCCGGAAACCGAGTTCCATTCCTTTCAGCTCCGATTCACTCCCGGACGACCCCGAATGGACGCGAATGCAATTTCATAAATCCATAGGGACAAATTATGGAAAGAAATCGAAAAAACGGGCCGCCTCAATTTTTGCTCCAGACCTCGTGTACTACCCCCTACGAGGATTATCCGGAAACCGAGTTCCATTCCTTTCAGCTCCGATTCACTCCCGGACGACCCCGAATGGACGCGAATGCAATTTCATAAATCCATAGGGACAAATTATGGAAAGAAATCGAAAAAACGGGCCGCCTCAATTTTTGCTCCAGACCTCGTGTACTACCCCCTACGAGGATTATCCGGAAACCGAGTTCCATTCCTTTCAGCTCCGATTCACTCCCGGACGACCCCGAATGGACGCGAATGCAATTTCATAAATCCATAGGGACAAATTATGGAAAGAAATCGAAAAAACGGGCCGCCTCAATTTTTGCTCCAGACCTCGTGTACTACCCCCTACGAGGATTATCCGGAAACCGAGTTCCATTCCTTTCAGCTCCGATTCACTCCCGGACGACCCCGAATGGACGCGAATGCAATTTCATAAATCCATAGGGACAAATTATGGAAAGAAATCGAAAAAACGGGCCGCCTCAATTTTTGCTCCAGACCTCGTGTACTACCCCCTACGAGGATTATCCGGAAACCGAGTTCCATTCCTTTCAGCTCCGATTCACTCCCGGACGACCCCGAATGGACGCGAATGCAATTTCATAAATCCATAGGGACAAATTATGGAAAGAAATCGAAAAAACGGGCCGCCTCAATTTTGCTCCAGACCTCGTGTACTACCCCCTACGAGGATTATCCGGAAACCGAGTTCCATTCCTTTCAGCTCCGATTCACTCCCGGACGACCCCGAATGGACGCGAATGCAATTTCATAAATCCATAGGGACAAATTATGGAAAGAAATCGAAAAAACGGGCCGCCTCAATTTTTGCTCCAGACCTCGTGTACTACCCCCTACGAGGATTATCCGGAAACCGAGTTCCATTCCTTTCAGCTCCGATTCACTCCCGGACGACCCCGAATGGACGCGAATGCAATTTCATAAATCCATAGGGACAAATTATGGAAAGAAATCGAAAAAACGGGCCGCCTCAATTTTTGCTCCAGACCTCGTGTACTACCCCCTACGAGGATTATCCGGAAACCGAGTTCCATTCCTTTCAGCTCCGATTCACTCCCGGACGACCCCGAATGGACGCGAATGCAATTTCATAAATCCATAGGGACAAATTATGGAAAGAAATCAAAAAAATGGGCCGCCTCAATTTTTGCTCCAGACCTCGTGTACTACCCCCTACGAGGATTATCCGGAAACCGAGTTCCATTCCTTTCAGCTCCGATTCACTCCCGGACGACCCCGAATGGACGCGAATGCAATTTCATAAATCCATAGGGACAAATTATGGAAAGAAATCAAAAAAATGGGCCGCCTCAATTTTTGCTCCAGACCTCGTGTACTACCCCCTACGAGGATTATCCGGAAACCGAGTTCCATTCCTTTCAGCTCCGATTCACTCCCGGACGACCCCGAATGGACGCGAATGCAATTTCATAAATCCATAGGGACAAATTATGGAAAGAAATCGAAAAAACGGGCCGCCTCAATTTTTGCTCCAGACCTCGTGTACTACCCCCTACGAGGATTATCCGGAAACCGAGTTCCATTCCTTTCAGCTCCGATTCACTCCCGGACGACCCCGAATGGACGCGAATGCAATTTCATAAATCCATAGGGACAAATTATGGAAAGAAATCGAAAAAACGGGCCGCCTCAATTTTTGCTCCAGACCTCGTGTACTACCCCCTACGAGGATTATCCGGAAACCGAGTTCCATTCCTTTCAGCTCCGATTCACTCCCGGACGACCCCGAATGGACGCGAATGCAATTTCATAAATCCATAGGGACAAATTATGGAAAGAAATCGAAAAAACGGGCCGCCTCAATTTTTGCTCCAGACCTCGTGTACTACCCCCTACGAGGATTATCCGGAAACCGAGTTCCATTCCTTTCAGCTCCGATTCACTCCCGGACGACCCCGAATGGACGCGAATGCAATTTCATAAATCCATAGGGACAAATTATGGAAAGAAATCGAAAAAATGGGCCGCCTCAATTTTTGCTCCAGACCTCGTGTACTACCCCCTACGAGGATTATCCGGAAACCGAGTTCCATTCCTTTCAGCTCCGATTCACTCCCGGACGACCCCGAATGGACGCGAATGCAATTTCATAAATCCATAGGGACAAATTATGGAAAGAAATCGAAAAAAACGGGCCGCCTCAATTTTTGCTCCAGACCTCGTGTACTACCCCCTACGAGGATTATCCGGAAACCGAGTTCCATTCCTTTCAGCTCCGATTCACTCCCGGACGACCCCGAATGGACGCGAATGCAATTTCATAAATCCATAGGGACAAATTATGGAAAGAAATCGAAAAAACGGGCCGCCTCAATTTTTGCTCCAGACCTCGTGTACTACCCCCTACGAGGATTATCCGGAAACCGAGTTCCATTCCTTTCAGCTCCGATTCACTCCCGGACGACCCCGAATGGACGCGAATGCAATTTCATAAATCCATAGGGACAAATTATGGAAAGAAATCAAAAAAATGGGCCGCCTCAATTTTTGCTCCAGACCTCGTGTACTACCCCCTACGAGGATTATCCGGAAACCGAGTTCCATTCCTTTCAGCTCCGATTCACTCCCGGACGACCCCGAATGGACGCGAATGCAATTTCATAAATCCATAGGGACAAATTATGGAAAGAAATCGAAAAAACGGGCCGCCTCAATTTTTGCTCCAGACCTCGTGTACTACCCCCTACGAGGATTATCCGGAAACCGAGTTCCATTCCTTTCAGCTCCGATTCACTCCCGGACGACCCCGAATGGACGCGAATGCAATTTCATAAATCCATAGGGACAAATTATGGAAAGAAATCGAAAAAACGGGCCGCCTCAATTTTTGCTCCAGACCTCGTGTACTACCCCCTACGAGGATTATCCGGAAACCGAGTTCCATTCCTTTCAGCTCCGATTCACTCCCGGACGACCCCGAATGGACGCGAATGCAATTTCATAAATCCATAGGGACAAATTATGGAAAGAAATCGAAAAAACGGGCCGCCTCAATTTTTGCTCCAGACCTCGTGTACTACCCCCTACGAGGATTATCCGGAAACCGAGTTCCATTCCTTTCAGCTCCGATTCACTCCCGGACGACCCCGAATGGACGCGAATGCAATTTCATAAATCCATAGGGACAAATTATGGAAAGAAATCGAAAAAACGGGCCGCCTCAATTTTTGCTCCAGACCTCGTGTACTACCCCCTACGAGGATTATCCGGAAACCGAGTTCCATTCCTTTCAGCTCCGATTCACTCCCGGACGACCCCGAATGGACGCGAATGCAATTTCATAAATCCATAGGGACAAATTATGGAAAGAAATCGAAAAAACGGGCCGCCTCAATTTTTGCTCCAGACCTCGTGTACTACCCCCTACGAGGATTATCCGGAAACCGAGTTCCATTCCTTTCAGCTCCGATTCACTCCCGGACGACCCCGAATGGACGCGAATGCAATTTCATAAATCCATAGGGACAAATTATGGAAAGAAATCGAAAAAACGGGCCGCCTCAATTTTTGCTCCAGACCTCGTGTACTACCCCCTACGAGGATTATCCGGAAACCGAGTTCCATTCCTTTCAGCTCCGATTCACTCCCGGACGACCCCGAATGGACGCGAATGCAATTTCATAAATCCATAGGGACAAATTATGGAAAGAAATCGAAAAAACTGGGCCGCCTCAATTTTTGCTCCAGACCTCGTGTACTACCCCCTACGAGGATTATCCGGAAACCGAGTTCCATTCCTTTCAGCTCCGATTCACTCCCGGACGACCCCGAATGGACGCGAATGCAATTTCATAAATCCATAGGGACAAATTATGGAAAGAAATCGAAAAAACGGGCCGCCTCAATTTTTGCTCCAGACCTCGTGTACTACCCCCTACGAGGATTATCCGGAAACCGAGTTCCATTCCTTTCAGCTCCGATTCACTCCCGGACGACCCCGAATGGACGCGAATGCAATTTCATAAATCCATAGGGACAAATTATGGAAAGAAATCGAAAAAACGGGCCGCCTCAATTTTTGCTCCAGACCTCGTGTACTACCCCCTACGAGGATTATCCGGAAACCGAGTTCCATTCCTTTCAGCTCCGATTCACTCCCGGACGACCCCGAATGGACGCGAATGCAATTTCATAAATCCATAGGGACAAATTATGGAAAGAAATCGAAAAAAACGGGCCGCCTCAATTTTTGCTCCAGACCTCGTGTACTACCCCCTACGAGGATTATCCGGAAACCGAGTTCCATTCCTTTCAGCTCCGATTCACTCCCGGACGACCCCGAATGGACGCGAATGCAATTTCATAAATCCATAGGGACAAATTATGGAAAGAAATCGAAAAAACGGGCCGCCTCAATTTTTGCTCCAGACCTCGTGTACTACCCCCTACGAGGATTATCCGGAAACCGAGTTCCATTCCTTTCAGCTCCGATTCACTCCCGGACGACCCCGAATGGACGCGAATGCAATTTCATAAATCCATAGGGACAAATTATGGAAAGAAATCGAAAAAAACGGGCCGCCTCAATTTTTGCTCCAGACCTCGTGTACTACCCCCTACGAGGATTATCCGGAAACCGAGTTCCATTCCTTTCAGCTCCGATTCACTCCCGGACGACCCCGAATGGACGCGAATGCAATTTCATAAATCCATAGGGACAAATTATGGAAAGAAATCGAAAAAAATGGGCCGCCTCAATTTTTGCTCCAGACCTCGTGTACTACCCCCTACGAGGATTATCCGGAAACCGAGTTCCATTCCTTTCAGCTCCGATTCACTCCCGGACGACCCCGAATGGACGCGAATGCAATTTCATAAATCCATAGGGACAAATTATGGAAAGAAATCGAAAAAAACGGGCCGCCTCAATTTTTGCTCCAGACCTCGTGTACTACCCCCTACGAGGATTATCCGGAAACCGAGTTCCATTCCTTTCAGCTCCGATTCACTCCCGGACGACCCCGAATGGACGCGAATGCAATTTCATAAATCCATAGGGACAAATTATGGAAAGAAATCGAAAAAACTGGGCCGCCTCAATTTTTGCTCCAGACCTCGTGTACTACCCCCTACGAGGATTATCCGGAAACCGAGTTCCATTCCTTTCAGCTCCGATTCACTCCCGGACGACCCCGAATGGACGCGAATGCAATTTCATAAATCCATAGGGACAAATTATGGAAAGAAATCGAAAAAACGGGCCGCCTCAATTTTTGCTCCAGACCTCGTGTACTACCCCCTACGAGGATTATCCGGAAACCGAGTTCCATTCCTTTCAGCTCCGATTCACTCCCGGACGACCCCGAATGGACGCGAATGCAATTTCATAAATCCATAGGGACAAATTATGGAAAGAAATCGAAAAAACGGGCCGCCTCAATTTTTGCTCCAGACCTCGTGTACTACCCCCTACGAGGATTATCCGGAAACCGAGTTCCATTCCTTTCAGCTCCGATTCACTCCCGGACGACCCCGAATGGACGCGAATGCAATTTCATAAATCCATAGGGACAAATTATGGAAAGAAATCGAAAAAACGGGCCGCCTCAATTTTTGCTCCAGACCTCGTGTACTACCCCCTACGAGGATTATCCGGAAACCGAGTTCCATTCCTTTCAGCTCCGATTCACTCCCGGACGACCCCGAATGGACGCGAATGCAATTTCATAAATCCATAGGGACAAATTATGGAAAGAAATCGAAAAAACGGGCCGCCTCAATTTTTGCTCCAGACCTCGTGTACTACCCCCTACGAGGATTATCCGGAAACCGAGTTCCATTCCTTTCAGCTCCGATTCACTCCCGGACGACCCCGAATGGACGCGAATGCAATTTCATAAATCCATAGGGACAAATTATGGAAAGAAATCGAAAAAACGGGCCGCCTCAATTTTTGCTCCAGACCTCGTGTACTACCCCCTACGAGGATTATCCGGAAACCGAGTTCCATTCCTTTCAGCTCCGATTCACTCCCGGACGACCCCGAATGGACGCGAATGCAATTTCATAAATCCATAGGGACAAATTATGGAAAGAAATCGAAAAAACGGGCCGCCTCAATTTTTGCTCCAGACCTCGTGTACTACCCCCTACGAGGATTATCCGGAAACCGAGTTCCATTCCTTTCAGCTCCGATTCACTCCCGGACGACCCCGAATGGACGCGAATGCAATTTCATAAATCCATAGGGACAAATTATGGAAAGAAATCGAAAAAACGGGCCGCCTCAATTTTTGCTCCAGACCTCGTGTACTACCCCCTACGAGGATTATCCGGAAACCGAGTTCCATTCCTTTCAGCTCCGATTCACTCCCGGACGACCCCGAATGGACGCGAATGCAATTTCATAAATCCATAGGGACAAATTATGGAAAGAAATCGAAAAAACGGGCCGCCTCAATTTTTGCTCCAGACCTCGTGTACTACCCCCTACGAGGATTATCCGGAAACCGAGTTCCATTCCTTTCAGCTCCGATTCACTCCCGGACGACCCCGAATGGACGCGAATGCAATTTCATAAATCCATAGGGACAAATTATGGAAAGAAATCGAAAAAACGGGCCGCCTCAATTTTTGCTCCAGACCTCGTGTACTACCCCCTACGAGGATTATCCGGAAACCGAGTTCCATTCCTTTCAGCTCCGATTCACTCCCGGACGACCCCGAATGGACGCGAATGCAATTTCATAAATCCATAGGGACAAATTATGGAAAGAAATCGAAAAAACGGGCCGCCTCAATTTTTGCTCCAGACCTCGTGTACTACCCCCTACGAGGATTATCCGGAAACCGAGTTCCATTCCTTTCAGCTCCGATTCACTCCCGGACGACCCCGAATGGACGCGAATGCAATTTCATAAATCCATAGGGACAAATTATGGAAAGAAATCGAAAAAACGGGCCGCCTCAATTTTTGCTCCAGACCTCGTGTACTACCCCCTACGAGGATTATCCGGAAACCGAGTTCCATTCCTTTCAGCTCCGATTCACTCCCGGACGACCCCGAATGGACGCGAATGCAATTTCATAAATCCATAGGGACAAATTATGGAAAGAAATCGAAAAAACGGGCCGCCTCAATTTTTGCTCCAGACCTCGTGTACTACCCCCTACGAGGATTATCCGGAAACCGAGTTCCATTCCTTTCAGCTCCGATTCACTCCCGGACGACCCCGAATGGACGCGAATGCAATTTCATAAATCCATAGGGACAAATTATGGAAAGAAATCGAAAAAACGGGCCGCCTCAATTTTTGCTCCAGACCTCGTGTACTACCCCCTACGAGGATTATCCGGAAACCGAGTTCCATTCCTTTCAGCTCCGATTCACTCCCGGACGACCCCGAATGGACGCGAATGCAATTTCATAAATCCATAGGGACAAATTATGGAAAGAAATCGAAAAAACGGGCCGCCTCAATTTTTGCTCCAGACCTCGTGTACTACCCCCTACGAGGATTATCCGGAAACCGAGTTCCATTCCTTTCAGCTCCGATTCACTCCCGGACGACCCCGAATGGACGCGAATGCAATTTCATAAATCCATAGGGACAAATTATGGAAAGAAATCGAAAAAACGGGCCGCCTCAATTTTTGCTCCAGACCTCGTGTACTACCCCCTACGAGGATTATCCGGAAACCGAGTTCCATTCCTTTCAGCTCCGATTCACTCCCGGACGACCCCGAATGGACGCGAATGCAATTTCATAAATCCATAGGGACAAATTATGGAAAGAAATCGAAAAAACTGGGCCGCCTCAATTTTTGCTCCAGACCTCGTGTACTACCCCCTACGAGGATTATCCGGAAACCGAGTTCCATTCCTTTCAGCTCCGATTCACTCCCGGACGACCCCGAATGGACGCGAATGCAATTTCATAAATCCATAGGGACAAATTATGGAAAGAAATCGAAAAAACTGGGCCGCCTCAATTTTTGCTCCAGACCTCGTGTACTACCCCCTACGAGGATTATCCGGAAACCGAGTTCCATTCCTTTCAGCTCCGATTCACTCCCGGACGACCCCGAATGGACGCGAATGCAATTTCATAAATCCATAGGGACAAATTATGGAAAGAAATCGAAAAAACTGGGCCGCCTCAATTTTTGCTCCAGACCTCGTGTACTACCCCCTACGAGGATTATCCGGAAACCGAGTTCCATTCCTTTCAGCTCCGATTCACTCCCGGACGACCCCGAATGGACGCGAATGCAATTTCATAAATCCATAGGGACAAATTATGGAAAGAAATCGAAAAAACGGGCCGCCTCAATTTTTGCTCCAGACCTCGTGTACTACCCCCTACGAGGATTATCCGGAAACCGAGTTCCATTCCTTTCAGCTCCGATTCACTCCCGGACGACCCCGAATGGACGCGAATGCAATTTCATAAATCCATAGGGACAAATTATGGAAAGAAATCGAAAAAACGGGCCGCCTCAATTTTTGCTCCAGACCTCGTGTACTACCCCCTACGAGGATTATCCGGAAACCGAGTTCCATTCCTTTCAGCTCCGATTCACTCCCGGACGACCCCGAATGGACGCGAATGCAATTTCATAAATCCATAGGGACAAATTATGGAAAGAAATCAAAAAAATGGGCCGCCTCAATTTTTGCTCCAGACCTCGTGTACTACCCCCTACGAGGATTATCCGGAAACCGAGTTCCATTCCTTTCAGCTCCGATTCACTCCCGGACGACCCCGAATGGACGCGAATGCAATTTCATAAATCCATAGGGACAAATTATGGAAAGAAATCGAAAAAACGGGCCGCCTCAATTTTTGCTCCAGACCTCGTGTACTACCCCCTACGAGGATTATCCGGAAACCGAGTTCCATTCCTTTCAGCTCCGATTCACTCCCGGACGACCCCGAATGGACGCGAATGCAATTTCATAAATCCATAGGGACAAATTATGGAAAGAAATCGAAAAAACTGGGCCGCCTCAATTTTTGCTCCAGACCTCGTGTACTACCCCCTACGAGGATTATCCGGAAACCGAGTTCCATTCCTTTCAGCTCCGATTCACTCCCGGACGACCCCGAATGGACGCGAATGCAATTTCATAAATCCATAGGGACAAATTATGGAAAGAAATCGAAAAAAACGGGCCGCCTCAATTTTTGCTCCAGACCTCGTGTACTACCCCCTACGAGGATTATCCGGAAACCGAGTTCCATTCCTTTCAGCTCCGATTCACTCCCGGACGACCCCGAATGGACGCGAATGCAATTTCATAAATCCATAGGGACAAATTATGGAAAGAAATCGAAAAAACGGGCCGCCTCAATTTTTGCTCCAGACCTCGTGTACTACCCCCTACGAGGATTATCCGGAAACCGAGTTCCATTCCTTTCAGCTCCGATTCACTCCCGGACGACCCCGAATGGACGCGAATGCAATTTCATAAATCCATAGGGACAAATTATGGAAAGAAATCGAAAAAACGGGCCGCCTCAATTTTTGCTCCAGACCTCGTGTACTACCCCCTACGAGGATTATCCGGAAACCGAGTTCCATTCCTTTCAGCTCCGATTCACTCCCGGACGACCCCGAATGGACGCGAATGCAATTTCATAAATCCATAGGGACAAATTATGGAAAGAAATCGAAAAAACGGGCCGCCTCAATTTTTGCTCCAGACCTCGTGTACTACCCCCTACGAGGATTATCCGGAAACCGAGTTCCATTCCTTTCAGCTCCGATTCACTCCCGGACGACCCCGAATGGACGCGAATGCAATTTCATAAATCCATAGGGACAAATTATGGAAAGAAATCGAAAAAACGGGCCGCCTCAATTTTTGCTCCAGACCTCGTGTACTACCCCCTACGAGGATTATCCGGAAACCGAGTTCCATTCCTTTCAGCTCCGATTCACTCCCGGACGACCCCGAATGGACGCGAATGCAATTTCATAAATCCATAGGGACAAATTATGGAAAGAAATCGAAAAAACGGGCCGCCTCAATTTTTGCTCCAGACCTCGTGTACTACCCCCTACGAGGATTATCCGGAAACCGAGTTCCATTCCTTTCAGCTCCGATTCACTCCCGGACGACCCCGAATGGACGCGAATGCAATTTCATAAATCCATAGGGACAAATTATGGAAAGAAATCGAAAAAACGGGCCGCCTCAATTTTTGCTCCAGACCTCGTGTACTACCCCCTACGAGGATTATCCGGAAACCGAGTTCCATTCCTTTCAGCTCCGATTCACTCCCGGACGACCCCGAATGGACGCGAATGCAATTTCATAAATCCATAGGGACAAATTATGGAAAGAAATCGAAAAAACGGGCCGCCTCAATTTTTGCTCCAGACCTCGTGTACTACCCCCTACGAGGATTATCCGGAAACCGAGTTCCATTCCTTTCAGCTCCGATTCACTCCCGGACGACCCCGAATGGACGCGAATGCAATTTCATAAATCCATAGGGACAAATTATGGAAAGAAATCGAAAAAAACGGGCCGCCTCAATTTTTGCTCCAGACCTCGTGTACTACCCCCTACGAGGATTATCCGGAAACCGAGTTCCATTCCTTTCAGCTCCGATTCACTCCCGGACGACCCCGAATGGACGCGAATGCAATTTCATAAATCCATAGGGACAAATTATGGAAAGAAATCGAAAAAACGGGCCGCCTCAATTTTTGCTCCAGACCTCGTGTACTACCCCCTACGAGGATTATCCGGAAACCGAGTTCCATTCCTTTCAGCTCCGATTCACTCCCGGACGACCCCGAATGGACGCGAATGCAATTTCATAAATCCATAGGGACAAATTATGGAAAGAAATCGAAAAAACGGGCCGCCTCAATTTTTGCTCCAGACCTCGTGTACTACCCCCTACGAGGATTATCCGGAAACCGAGTTCCATTCCTTTCAGCTCCGATTCACTCCCGGACGACCCCGAATGGACGCGAATGCAATTTCATAAATCCATAGGGACAAATTATGGAAAGAAATCGAAAAAACGGGCCGCCTCAATTTTTGCTCCAGACCTCGTGTACTACCCCCTACGAGGATTATCCGGAAACCGAGTTCCATTCCTTTCAGCTCCGATTCACTCCCGGACGACCCCGAATGGACGCGAATGCAATTTCATAAATCCATAGGGACAAATTATGGAAAGAAATCGAAAAAACGGGCCGCCTCAATTTTTGCTCCAGACCTCGTGTACTACCCCCTACGAGGATTATCCGGAAACCGAGTTCCATTCCTTTCAGCTCCGATTCACTCCCGGACGACCCCGAATGGACGCGAATGCAATTTCATAAATCCATAGGGACAAATTATGGAAAGAAATCGAAAAAACGGGCCGCCTCAATTTTTGCTCCAGACCTCGTGTACTACCCCCTACGAGGATTATCCGGAAACCGAGTTCCATTCCTTTCAGCTCCGATTCACTCCCGGACGACCCCGAATGGACGCGAATGCAATTTCATAAATCCATAGGGACAAATTATGGAAAGAAATCGAAAAAATGGGCCGCCTCAATTTTTGCTCCAGACCTCGTGTACTACCCCCTACGAGGATTATCCGGAAACCGAGTTCCATTCCTTTCAGCTCCGATTCACTCCCGGACGACCCCGAATGGACGCGAATGCAATTTCATAAATCCATAGGGACAAATTATGGAAAGAAATCGAAAAAACTGGGCCGCCTCAATTTTTGCTCCAGACCTCGTGTACTACCCCCTACGAGGATTATCCGGAAACCGAGTTCCATTCCTTTCAGCTCCGATTCACTCCCGGACGACCCCGAATGGACGCGAATGCAATTTCATAAATCCATAGGGACAAATTATGGAAAGAAATCGAAAAAACGGGCCGCCTCAATTTTTGCTCCAGACCTCGTGTACTACCCCCTACGAGGATTATCCGGAAACCGAGTTCCATTCCTTTCAGCTCCGATTCACTCCCGGACGACCCCGAATGGACGCGAATGCAATTTCATAAATCCATAGGGACAAATTATGGAAAGAAATCGAAAAAAACGGGCCGCCTCAATTTTTGCTCCAGACCTCGTGTACTACCCCCTACGAGGATTATCCGGAAACCGAGTTCCATTCCTTTCAGCTCCGATTCACTCCCGGACGACCCCGAATGGACGCGAATGCAATTTCATAAATCCATAGGGACAAATTATGGAAAGAAATCGAAAAAAATGGGCCGCCTCAATTTTTGCTCCAGACCTCGTGTACTACCCCCTACGAGGATTATCCGGAAACCGAGTTCCATTCCTTTCAGCTCCGATTCACTCCCGGACGACCCCGAATGGACGCGAATGCAATTTCATAAATCCATAGGGACAAATTATGGAAAGAAATCGAAAAAACGGGCCGCCTCAATTTTTGCTCCAGACCTCGTGTACTACCCCCTACGAGGATTATCCGGAAACCGAGTTCCATTCCTTTCAGCTCCGATTCACTCCCGGACGACCCCGAATGGACGCGAATGCAATTTCATAAATCCATAGGGACAAATTATGGAAAGAAATCGAAAAAACGGGCCGCCTCAATTTTTGCTCCAGACCTCGTGTACTACCCCCTACGAGGATTATCCGGAAACCGAGTTCCATTCCTTTCAGCTCCGATTCACTCCCGGACGACCCCGAATGGACGCGAATGCAATTTCATAAATCCATAGGGACAAATTATGGAAAGAAATCGAAAAAACGGGCCGCCTCAATTTTTGCTCCAGACCTCGTGTACTACCCCCTACGAGGATTATCCGGAAACCGAGTTCCATTCCTTTCAGCTCCGATTCACTCCCGGACGACCCCGAATGGACGCGAATGCAATTTCATAAATCCATAGGGACAAATTATGGAAAGAAATCGAAAAAACTGGGCCGCCTCAATTTTTGCTCCAGACCTCGTGTACTACCCCCTACGAGGATTATCCGGAAACCGAGTTCCATTCCTTTCAGCTCCGATTCACTCCCGGACGACCCCGAATGGACGCGAATGCAATTTCATAAATCCATAGGGACAAATTATGGAAAGAAATCGAAAAAACGGGCCGCCTCAATTTTTGCTCCAGACCTCGTGTACTACCCCCTACGAGGATTATCCGGAAACCGAGTTCCATTCCTTTCAGCTCCGATTCACTCCCGGACGACCCCGAATGGACGCGAATGCAATTTCATAAATCCATAGGGACAAATTATGGAAAGAAATCGAAAAAACGGGCCGCCTCAATTTTTGCTCCAGACCTCGTGTACTACCCCCTACGAGGATTATCCGGAAACCGAGTTCCATTCCTTTCAGCTCCGATTCACTCCCGGACGACCCCGAATGGACGCGAATGCAATTTCATAAATCCATAGGGACAAATTATGGAAAGAAATCGAAAAAACGGGCCGCCTCAATTTTTGCTCCAGACCTCGTGTACTACCCCCTACGAGGATTATCCGGAAACCGAGTTCCATTCCTTTCAGCTCCGATTCACTCCCGGACGACCCCGAATGGACGCGAATGCAATTTCATAAATCCATAGGGACAAATTATGGAAAGAAATCGAAAAAACGGGCCGCCTCAATTTTTGCTCCAGACCTCGTGTACTACCCCCTACGAGGATTATCCGGAAACCGAGTTCCATTCCTTTCAGCTCCGATTCACTCCCGGACGACCCCGAATGGACGCGAATGCAATTTCATAAATCCATAGGGACAAATTATGGAAAGAAATCGAAAAAACGGGCCGCCTCAATTTTTGCTCCAGACCTCGTGTACTACCCCCTACGAGGATTATCCGGAAACCGAGTTCCATTCCTTTCAGCTCCGATTCACTCCCGGACGACCCCGAATGGACGCGAATGCAATTTCATAAATCCATAGGGACAAATTATGGAAAGAAATCAAAAAAATGGGCCGCCTCAATTTTTGCTCCAGACCTCGTGTACTACCCCCTACGAGGATTATCCGGAAACCGAGTTCCATTCCTTTCAGCTCCGATTCACTCCCGGACGACCCCGAATGGACGCGAATGCAATTTCATAAATCCATAGGGACAAATTATGGAAAGAAATCGAAAAAACGGGCCGCCTCAATTTTTGCTCCAGACCTCGTGTACTACCCCCTACGAGGATTATCCGGAAACCGAGTTCCATTCCTTTCAGCTCCGATTCACTCCCGGACGACCCCGAATGGACGCGAATGCAATTTCATAAATCCATAGGGACAAATTATGGAAAGAAATCGAAAAAACTGGGCCGCCTCAATTTTTGCTCCAGACCTCGTGTACTACCCCCTACGAGGATTATCCGGAAACCGAGTTCCATTCCTTTCAGCTCCGATTCACTCCCGGACGACCCCGAATGGACGCGAATGCAATTTCATAAATCCATAGGGACAAATTATGGAAAGAAATCGAAAAAACTGGGCCGCCTCAATTTTTGCTCCAGACCTCGTGTACTACCCCCTACGAGGATTATCCGGAAACCGAGTTCCATTCCTTTCAGCTCCGATTCACTCCCGGACGACCCCGAATGGACGCGAATGCAATTTCATAAATCCATAGGGACAAATTATGGAAAGAAATCGAAAAAACGGGCCGCCTCAATTTTTGCTCCAGACCTCGTGTACTACCCCCTACGAGGATTATCCGGAAACCGAGTTCCATTCCTTTCAGCTCCGATTCACTCCCGGACGACCCCGAATGGACGCGAATGCAATTTCATAAATCCATAGGGACAAATTATGGAAAGAAATCGAAAAAACGGGCCGCCTCAATTTTTGCTCCAGACCTCGTGTACTACCCCCTACGAGGATTATCCGGAAACCGAGTTCCATTCCTTTCAGCTCCGATTCACTCCCGGACGACCCCGAATGGACGCGAATGCAATTTCATAAATCCATAGGGACAAATTATGGAAAGAAATCGAAAAAAATGGGCCGCCTCAATTTTTGCTCCAGACCTCGTGTACTACCCCCTACGAGGATTATCCGGAAACCGAGTTCCATTCCTTTCAGCTCCGATTCACTCCCGGACGACCCCGAATGGACGCGAATGCAATTTCATAAATCCATAGGGACAAATTATGGAAAGAAATCGAAAAAACGGGCCGCCTCAATTTTTGCTCCAGACCTCGTGTACTACCCCCTACGAGGATTATCCGGAAACCGAGTTCCATTCCTTTCAGCTCCGATTCACTCCCGGACGACCCCGAATGGACGCGAATGCAATTTCATAAATCCATAGGGACAAATTATGGAAAGAAATCGAAAAAACGGGCCGCCTCAATTTTTGCTCCAGACCTCGTGTACTACCCCCTACGAGGATTATCCGGAAACCGAGTTCCATTCCTTTCAGCTCCGATTCACTCCCGGACGACCCCGAATGGACGCGAATGCAATTTCATAAATCCATAGGGACAAATTATGGAAAGAAATCGAAAAAACGGGCCGCCTCAATTTTTGCTCCAGACCTCGTGTACTACCCCCTACGAGGATTATCCGGAAACCGAGTTCCATTCCTTTCAGCTCCGATTCACTCCCGGACGACCCCGAATGGACGCGAATGCAATTTCATAAATCCATAGGGACAAATTATGGAAAGAAATCGAAAAAACGGGCCGCCTCAATTTTTGCTCCAGACCTCGTGTACTACCCCCTACGAGGATTATCCGGAAACCGAGTTCCATTCCTTTCAGCTCCGATTCACTCCCGGACGACCCCGAATGGACGCGAATGCAATTTCATAAATCCATAGGGACAAATTATGGAAAGAAATCGAAAAAACTGGGCCGCCTCAATTTTTGCTCCAGACCTCGTGTACTACCCCCTACGAGGATTATCCGGAAACCGAGTTCCATTCCTTTCAGCTCCGATTCACTCCCGGACGACCCCGAATGGACGCGAATGCAATTTCATAAATCCATAGGGACAAATTATGGAAAGAAATCGAAAAAACGGGCCGCCTCAATTTTTGCTCCAGACCTCGTGTACTACCCCCTACGAGGATTATCCGGAAACCGAGTTCCATTCCTTTCAGCTCCGATTCACTCCCGGACGACCCCGAATGGACGCGAATGCAATTTCATAAATCCATAGGGACAAATTATGGAAAGAAATCGAAAAAACGGGCCGCCTCAATTTTTGCTCCAGACCTCGTGTACTACCCCCTACGAGGATTATCCGGAAACCGAGTTCCATTCCTTTCAGCTCCGATTCACTCCCGGACGACCCCGAATGGACGCGAATGCAATTTCATAAATCCATAGGGACAAATTATGGAAAGAAATCGAAAAAACGGGCCGCCTCAATTTTTGCTCCAGACCTCGTGTACTACCCCCTACGAGGATTATCCGGAAACCGAGTTCCATTCCTTTCAGCTCCGATTCACTCCCGGACGACCCCGAATGGACGCGAATGCAATTTCATAAATCCATAGGGACAAATTATGGAAAGAAATCGAAAAAACGGGCCGCCTCAATTTTTGCTCCAGACCTCGTGTACTACCCCCTACGAGGATTATCCGGAAACCGAGTTCCATTCCTTTCAGCTCCGATTCACTCCCGGACGACCCCGAATGGACGCGAATGCAATTTCATAAATCCATAGGGACAAATTATGGAAAGAAATCGAAAAAACGGGCCGCCTCAATTTTTGCTCCAGACCTCGTGTACTACCCCCTACGAGGATTATCCGGAAACCGAGTTCCATTCCTTTCAGCTCCGATTCACTCCCGGACGACCCCGAATGGACGCGAATGCAATTTCATAAATCCATAGGGACAAATTATGGAAAGAAATCGAAAAAACGGGCCGCCTCAATTTTTGCTCCAGACCTCGTGTACTACCCCCTACGAGGATTATCCGGAAACCGAGTTCCATTCCTTTCAGCTCCGATTCACTCCCGGACGACCCCGAATGGACGCGAATGCAATTTCATAAATCCATAGGGACAAATTATGGAAAGAAATCGAAAAAACTGGGCCGCCTCAATTTTTGCTCCAGACCTCGTGTACTACCCCCTACGAGGATTATCCGGAAACCGAGTTCCATTCCTTTCAGCTCCGATTCACTCCCGGACGACCCCGAATGGACGCGAATGCAATTTCATAAATCCATAGGGACAAATTATGGAAAGAAATCGAAAAAACTGGGCCGCCTCAATTTTTGCTCCAGACCTCGTGTACTACCCCCTACGAGGATTATCCGGAAACCGAGTTCCATTCCTTTCAGCTCCGATTCACTCCCGGACGACCCCGAATGGACGCGAATGCAATTTCATAAATCCATAGGGACAAATTATGGAAAGAAATCGAAAAAACGGGCCGCCTCAATTTTTGCTCCAGACCTCGTGTACTACCCCCTACGAGGATTATCCGGAAACCGAGTTCCATTCCTTTCAGCTCCGATTCACTCCCGGACGACCCCGAATGGACGCGAATGCAATTTCATAAATCCATAGGGACAAATTATGGAAAGAAATCGAAAAAAACGGGCCGCCTCAATTTTTGCTCCAGACCTCGTGTACTACCCCCTACGAGGATTATCCGGAAACCGAGTTCCATTCCTTTCAGCTCCGATTCACTCCCGGACGACCCCGAATGGACGCGAATGCAATTTCATAAATCCATAGGGACAAATTATGGAAAGAAATCGAAAAAACGGGCCGCCTCAATTTTTGCTCCAGACCTCGTGTACTACCCCCTACGAGGATTATCCGGAAACCGAGTTCCATTCCTTTCAGCTCCGATTCACTCCCGGACGACCCCGAATGGACGCGAATGCAATTTCATAAATCCATAGGGACAAATTATGGAAAGAAATCGAAAAAAACGGGCCGCCTCAATTTTTGCTCCAGACCTCGTGTACTACCCCCTACGAGGATTATCCGGAAACCGAGTTCCATTCCTTTCAGCTCCGATTCACTCCCGGACGACCCCGAATGGACGCGAATGCAATTTCATAAATCCATAGGGACAAATTATGGAAAGAAATCGAAAAAACGGGCCGCCTCAATTTTTGCTCCAGACCTCGTGTACTACCCCCTACGAGGATTATCCGGAAACCGAGTTCCATTCCTTTCAGCTCCGATTCACTCCCGGACGACCCCGAATGGACGCGAATGCAATTTCATAAATCCATAGGGACAAATTATGGAAAGAAATCGAAAAAACGGGCCGCCTCAATTTTTGCTCCAGACCTCGTGTACTACCCCCTACGAGGATTATCCGGAAACCGAGTTCCATTCCTTTCAGCTCCGATTCACTCCCGGACGACCCCGAATGGACGCGAATGCAATTTCATAAATCCATAGGGACAAATTATGGAAAGAAATCGAAAAAACGGGCCGCCTCAATTTTTGCTCCAGACCTCGTGTACTACCCCCTACGAGGATTATCCGGAAACCGAGTTCCATTCCTTTCAGCTCCGATTCACTCCCGGACGACCCCGAATGGACGCGAATGCAATTTCATAAATCCATAGGGACAAATTATGGAAAGAAATCGAAAAAACGGGCCGCCTCAATTTTTGCTCCAGACCTCGTGTACTACCCCCTACGAGGATTATCCGGAAACCGAGTTCCATTCCTTTCAGCTCCGATTCACTCCCGGACGAC
This sequence comes from Apium graveolens, assembly GCF_009905375.1. Classification (NCBI taxonomy): domain Eukaryota; kingdom Viridiplantae; phylum Streptophyta; class Magnoliopsida; order Apiales; family Apiaceae; genus Apium; species Apium graveolens. Next base: position 42,853 of record NW_027421600.1, read on the forward strand.
CCCGAATGGACGCGAATGCAATTTCATAAATCCATAGGGACAAATTATGGAAAGAAATCGAAAAAACGGGCCGCCTCAATTTTTGCTCCAGACCTCGTGTACTACCCCCTACGAGGATTATCCGGAAACCGAGTTCCATTCCTTTCAGCTCCGATTCACTCCCGGACGACCCCGAATGGACGCGAATGCAATTTCATAAATCCATAGGGACAAATTATGGAAAGAAATCGAAAAAACGGGCCGCCTCAATTTTTGCTCCAGACCTCGTGTACTACCCCCTACGAGGATTATCCGGAAACCGAGTTCCATTCCTTTCAGCTCCGATTCACTCCCGGACGACCCCGAATGGACGCGAATGCAATTTCATAAATCCATAGGGACAAATTATGGAAAGAAATCGAAAAAACGGGCCGCCTCAATTTTTGCTCCAGACCTCGTGTACTACCCCCTACGAGGATTATCCGGAAACCGAGTTCCATTCCTTTCAGCTCCGATTCACTCCCGGACGACCCCGAATGGACGCGAATGCAATTTCATAAATCCATAGGGACAAATTATGGAAAGAAATCGAAAAAACGGGCCGCCTCAATTTTTGCTCCAGACCTCGTGTACTACCCCCTACGAGGATTATCCGGAAACCGAGTTCCATTCCTTTCAGCTCCGATTCACTCCCGGACGACCCCGAATGGACGCGAATGCAATTTCATAAATCCATAGGGACAAATTATGGAAAGAAATCGAAAAAACGGGCCGCCTCAATTTTTGCTCCAGACCTCGTGTACTACCCCCTACGAGGATTATCCGGAAACCGAGTTCCATTCCTTTCAGCTCCGATTCACTCCCGGACGACCCCGAATGGACGCGAATGCAATTTCATAAATCCATAGGGACAAATTATGGAAAGAAATCGAAAAAAACGGGCCGCCTCAATTTTTGCTCCAGACCTCGTGTACTACCCCCTACGAGGATTATCCGGAAACCGAGTTCCATTCCTTTCAGCTCCGATTCACTCCCGGACGACCCCGAATGGACGCGAATGCAATTTCATAAATCCATAGGGACAAATTATGGAAAGAAATCGAAAAAACGGGCCGCCTCAATTTTTGCTCCAGACCTCGTGTACTACCCCCTACGAGGATTATCCGGAAACCGAGTTCCATTCCTTTCAGCTCCGATTCACTCCCGGACGACCCCGAATGGACGCGAATGCAATTTCATAAATCCATAGGGACAAATTATGGAAAGAAATCGAAAAAACGGGCCGCCTCAATTTTTGCTCCAGACCTCGTGTACTACCCCCTACGAGGATTATCCGGAAACCGAGTTCCATTCCTTTCAGCTCCGATTCACTCCCGGACGACCCCGAATGGACGCGAATGCAATTTCATAAATCCATAGGGACAAATTATGGAAAGAAATCGAAAAAACGGGCCGCCTCAATTTTTGCTCCAGACCTCGTGTACTACCCCCTACGAGGATTATCCGGAAACCGAGTTCCATTCCTTTCAGCTCCGATTCACTCCCGGACGACCCCGAATGGACGCGAATGCAATTTCATAAATCCATAGGGACAAATTATGGAAAGAAATCGAAAAAACGGGCCGCCTCAATTTTTGCTCCAGACCTCGTGTACTACCCCCTACGAGGATTATCCGGAAACCGAGTTCCATTCCTTTCAGCTCCGATTCACTCCCGGACGACCCCGAATGGACGCGAATGCAATTTCATAAATCCATAGGGACAAATTATGGAAAGAAATCGAAAAAACGGGCCGCCTCAATTTTTGCTCCAGACCTCGTGTACTACCCCCTACGAGGATTATCCGGAAACCGAGTTCCATTCCTTTCAGCTCCGATTCACTCCCGGACGACCCCGAATGGACGCGAATGCAATTTCATAAATCCATAGGGACAAATTATGGAAAGAAATCGAAAAAACTGGGCCGCCTCAATTTTTGCTCCAGACCTCGTGTACTACCCCCTACGAGGATTATCCGGAAACCGAGTTCCATTCCTTTCAGCTCCGATTCACTCCCGGACGACCCCGAATGGACGCGAATGCAATTTCATAAATCCATAGGGACAAATTATGGAAAGAAATCGAAAAAACGGGCCGCCTCAATTTTTGCTCCAGACCTCGTGTACTACCCCCTACGAGGATTATCCGGAAACCGAGTTCCATTCCTTTCAGCTCCGATTCACTCCCGGACGACCCCGAATGGACGCGAATGCAATTTCATAAATCCATAGGGACAAATTATGGAAAGAAATCGAAAAAAACGGGCCGCCTCAATTTTTGCTCCAGACCTCGTGTACTACCCCCTACGAGGATTATCCGGAAACCGAGTTCCATTCCTTTCAGCTCCGATTCACTCCCGGACGACCCCGAATGGACGCGAATGCAATTTCATAAATCCATAGGGACAAATTATGGAAAGAAATCGAAAAACGGGCCGCCTCAATTTTTGCTCCAGACCTCGTGTACTACCCCCTACGAGGATTATCCGGAAACCGAGTTCCATTCCTTTCAGCTCCGATTCACTCCCGGACGACCCTGAATGGACGCGAATGCAATTTCATAAATCCATAGGGACAAATTATGGAAAGAAATCGAAAAAAGGGCCGCCTCAATTTTTGCTCCAGACCTCGGTAATACCCCCTACGAGGATATCCGGAAACCGAAGTTCCATTCCTTTCAGCTCCGATTCACTCCCGGACGCCCGATGGAGCGAAGCAATTTTCAATCAAATCAATAGGGACCCTTTTTTTGCTACATGGAAAAGAAATGGAAAAAAACGGGCCGCCTCAATTTTTGCGTCCAGCACCTCATGTACTACCCCCTCCGAGGATTATCCGGAAACTCGAAGTTTCCATTCCTTTCAGCTTCGATTCACTCCCGGACGAGCACGAATGGACGCGGAAATGCAATTTCGTAAATCCTTGGACAAATTATGGAAAGAAATTGCAAACAAGGGCACCCTCAATTTTTGTCCAGACCTCGTG
>NW_027421601.1:0-31406 GCF_009905375.1 Apium graveolens
ATCAGACTTAATGTATCAGAGTCAGGATTTAAAAGCTCAGCATAAGGTACTTCATTTTCAAATCTCAATTTGTCATGGTCATCTGTATCTTCTAGACCTGTTATCTTCTTGTCATCAAAAGATACATGTATAGATTCCATGATGTTCTTGTTCTCAGATTGTAAACTCTGAAGGCTTTTGTAGTCAACGGATAACCCACAAATTCCTTCATCATCTTTAAGATCAAACTTGGTCAGATGCTCGGATGAGTTTTAAGAACAAAACACTTACAACAAAAATATGAAAGAGCTTCAAATTTGGCTTCTTTCCCTTCACCATCTCAAATGGTGTTTTTCATGCTTGTTAATCAATGTTCCATTTTGTGTAAAGCAAGCAGTTTGCACAGCCTCAGCCCAGAAGTAGGTAGGCAATCTGCTTCATCTAGCATGGTTCTTGCAGCTTCTATCAGAGTTCTATTCTTCTTTCTTTCACAACTTCATTTTGTTGTGGAGTTCCAGGAGCAGAAAACTCTTGTTTATCCCCTTGAGTTATAACTCTTCTATAGAGCTATTCTTGAATTCAGTTCCATTATCACTTTGATGATCTTCACTTTATATGTTGATCCTTTTTCCATCTCCTCATATGATCAAGAAGACTGGATGGAGATTCATCCTTGGTTTGCAGAAATACACCCATTCGTATCTTGTATATTCATCAACAATTACGAGTGCATACCTCTTCTTGGAAAATTGACATAAAATTCTGGACCAAAGATATAACACCCTCCAAATCTGGGGTATAGATTTGGGGCATTATTAATAACAACTACCAACTAAATCTGCACAAGCGGAATATAAATATAATAATTACCCGAACTACTACTACTCAGGATCTTTTAAGGTTAAGAGTTGAAAATAAGAACGACACACTAACTTTATTATAACCCCAAATAAAACAATTTGTCTCAAGAACTTTCTTTGTTACAAAACTTTATTCTATCTACAATCTCACCACACAAACTTTTATTCAACCAACATTACTACTTATCTTGTTACACCTGATTTGGTAGCTTAAAGCTCCTTCGGGGATAGGGATGAACACTATTGGTATAAGAGGGTCCCGTTGTTTGACTCGCTTCTTGACTACGCGGGTCTGATGGGTTTCATTCTCTACCTTAACTGTAAAATAATAGGAATAACTATAAAAGGGGATGAGCCAAAATTGCTTAACAAGCCTGCAACAATATATATATAGTATAAAGAGAGAATAATAGATGAACCGATAATCTGTTGGTTTGAACAACCATCTGTATCTGTATAGGATAATAATTTGCCAATACTGGCGAGTGCCAATGAAAAAGACTGGAAACAAGAGCCACATGTGCACTATAACTGCTGATCAGTCAGGATACAGTGCGGATCTATACCCAACTGCATAGACCCAACTAATATAAGGAGTACTCAGGCAACTATGGCCTATTAATTAAAGGTTTGAGTAAAACCCAGCCCGTATCGTAACCATCCAGTCCAAGGTTTAGCATCTGGAACAATCGGAGTGCTTTTGTATCCCAACATCAGGATATATCCGAGTATATGTAACAAGGGTAAAAGTATATGAATATGGCTAAGAAATTCAATAATTTGGGAGAATTCAAGAATTGAAATGAAATAGAAACAAGATCAATAATTGTGTAACAGTGTATATGAACAAGAATTATCAAAGTGTAACTGATATGGAAAATGGGATATAATTCACTATTCTAAATTTAGAATAGGGGAAAAAACTTGCCTTGCGCGTACTTAACCTGGTTCAACTCACCGCCTTCGGTCTCTAGCTCGATCTGCCTTGCTAACACTGAACCAATCATAGAAAGATAGTCGTTTAGATAACTTACTACATACGCGTATCTCGAATTGATACTACGCAACCCATCAATCTACCCATGTGTTTCTATCTGACTCGCATCTATACATATATAATTACATAGCACATAAGGTTCACATAACCACGTAAAGCACATAGCACATAAGGCACATAATTGATTTTTGGATTTATAAATATTTTTGGAATCGATACTAGACTCATACCTCTATTAACTAACCCTATCTGATTTTATTATATTTTTTGGGATTTATTTGACTCGATTCTACCCCTATTAGGGCCTATAAACCATTAACTAACACAAGACAACTCTATTTTGAAGAAATTATGACTTACAATTATTTTTATTGGATTTGTTTCATTTTTCTGAGCCTAAGGGTCTTCGTTTCACTCAAATCGGACTAACGGTTTAATTATATGAATTAAACAAGATTTAATTAATAATAATTTATATAAATAATTATCTATAATTAAATCATCCTTAATTCTATTTTTAAATAATTAATTATAATTATTTTATTTTAAAAAATTAATCCCTAATTGTTTGGATTAATTACAATTTACTACACTTATTTACAAATTTTAATACTTACTCGATCAGATCGATTATTTACAAATAATCAATCGATACAGTTAATGATACGTTATTTATCGAATCAATAATATTACTCGAATCATAATCTAACTCAAGATCAATTACTCGTATAAATACGAGCTACTCACGATCCTCGCATAACTATCGAACCATTATTATTATTACTTATACGATTAATTAATTAATTAACTTTCGGTATTTAATTATTCAATACGAATAATTATTACAACACTCTTTCGAATAAATATCGCTCGATTAAGAATTCTAACTTAACGAATCACTATTCGAATAAGTACGAGTTACTCGCGATATTCAACTAATTTACGAATTATTATTCGTATTATTTGATTATTTTTAATCCTTTTATTAATTAATTACCTAATTATTAATTAGTTACCTAATTATTAACTAATTAGATAACTAATAAATAATTAGATAAATAATTAAATGACTAATTAAATGACTAATTACGAATTTCTAAATTAATAAAATAACTTAGAAATTATTATTAATAATTTTCAGAATTTAAATTAGATTTTTAGAATTTACAATTAAATTTTCTAATTTATAAAATAAAAGTAATTAAGTAAAATTACAGAAATAGGTTTTAGGATTCTGTGTTAAAGTTTAGAAGATCAAAACCGGGTCAACAATTTCAGGAAAAACGGGTTGGAACCCGGGTTTTCGGGTCAGGATAAACATCCCCACCGGCAACGACGCCGGTGGGTTTTCCGGCGAAACAATTCGGCCACCACAGCGATACAACGACGAGATTAGCTGAGGGTTTCATTCCCCAGCCTTCCAGGAACCTCATCCCACCGTCTTCTTCCATCCCTGTCATACAGATCGCCATCTCCGGCCAAAAACAGAGTAAACTCCGACGAGCTGCTGCAGATTCCGGCGAGCTTGATTTCCAGGCAAAACGGACACCGTTTGATTCGTTCTTGGTGGGGTTTCACTCCAAATTACTCCAGGAACACAATCATATCAATATCATCGTCCAATAACCCCAGAAACGATTTCTTCGATCAAACCAAGAAATTTTCCGGCCAAACTCCGTTTTGCTTTGTTCGTACACAGAAAATTACAATCTATAGCTTAAAATAAGCTTAGAGTATACACTATCAAACCCTTATAACCAAAATAACGTCAGATTCATACAAAATTAAAAACGAACTAAAATAAAATTATATAAACTTGAAATAAAGAACTAACACTTAGAACAATCGTTTGTTCAAATAAATAGCATAAATCGATTGTAAACAAGTATATACAACTATACCAAGCATCAAAATCAACCCAAAAACCCATAATCAAAAACCCCCAATTTCAGTCCAAGAACCTTAAAGTATGAATTGAAAATCTAAACATCAAAACATGAAATTGATGGTATGAATAGAAAGTAGAGATCAATAGCTTTGTTTGGTTACTCACATGATCAATTTGGATAACAGAATCACTCTCAAATCTGCAGTTGAATTCCCTGGTTGTTCTTCACCCCCATAATTAATTTCTTAATTTTCTGATTTTTAATTATAATTAACTGAATAATTAATAATAAATCAGGTATTTATATTTATGAAAAATACCCCTAAATAAAATTAAGGGTCTAATTACACATCTAATAAAATATTTGGCCCCAATCTTTATAATTTTTGGGTATTAATAAAATTTTTAAATATCCAATAAATACAAAATAAATGCCAAAATTTCCCAAAAATTGTGAATATTACAAAAATGCAAAGAAAATAAGGTATGATAATTAATGATCATATAAAATAAAAAATGATTTTTGTGGGGTTTTTGGTACCCGAAGAGGTCCAGAAAAGTCATTTTTCGCGAAAAAGGTAAATTTGTAAAAGTCTAGGGGTTCAGAATAGCGATATGGTATAGGTAATTTTTGGAAAAATAGGGCCAATGATTTGGTTTGAAACGGGCTTTTAAAACACTGTTTGAGCTGTACGGGTTTGATATAACATATAAACTTGCGATAAAATACTCAATAAATACCCAAAACACGTTCAGATCAAAAGAGACAACACGTAACACATAGCAATTAGGGTTTAACGACTCAACACATTTAACCACATAATAATACACATAATTTCTTTATTATGATATAATACAAGCGTAATTTTTCGGTCGTTACAAAAGATCCATGAAGTAGATGATAAGGTTCAAGAATTGAGGATTCAGTTTTACTCTTGAAAGAAGTTTTTCTTATATTTGGCTTTCTGGCATGAGTCACATAAGCCATCAGGAGTAAAAATTACATTGGGCAATTCTCTTACAAGATCTTTCCTCACTAGTTCATTGATATTGTTGAAGTTGAGGTGAGAAAGTCTTTTATGCCAGTTCCAGCTGTCTTCCACATATGCTCTAATCAGTAGACAAAATTTTGAATTATCAATACTTGTGGAGACCCTGGCTTCATATAAACTACCATGTCTCACACCAGTCAATGTGATCTTGCCATCAGACTTACTAACAAATTCACAATGCTCCTCATAGAAGTTGACATGGTAAACTCTATCACGGATTTGACTTACACTAATCAGATTATGCTTGAGTCCTGCAACTAGAGCTATATTTTCAATGATGACATTTCCAACTTTGATTTTTCCATATCCCAAGATTTTTCCTAAGTTGTCATCTCCATAAGAAAGACTTAGGCCAGCCTTCTCCTCAAATTCTGATAGCAGGGATTTATAACCAGTCATATGTCTTGAGCATCCACTGTCCAAAACTAGAGCATTTCCTCCTGCCACCCTGCAATCGGTAATTTGAATCAGTTAGTATTTTAAGGACCCAGACTTGCTTGGATCCTTTGGCCTTTTTAAGTTTGTTAACATATGCAGCAGAAGACTTTTTCTCAGAATTTATGTTTTAGATATATTTGATAATGTCATGGCTAATATGTTTTATGTTTAGCTTTCAGATCTTACTGAACAGGATAAATCAGTACTTAACTGTTGATCAGTACTTATACTGGAAGTCAGGACTTAAGGATATCAGTACTATGTTATCAGGAGATAATCATCAGAAGATAGATATCAGAACTTAAGTGCTGAAGGACAATCAGATAAGGACAGTAGCTGATTAAAGGAAAGAAGATCGAGATAAACATAAGAAGAGATATGCATGAAGAAGGAATTCCGTAAGAATGGAATACTTGGAAGAAAAGATATCTGATTGATATATTTTAGGAAGCAGAATTATATTCCATATCAATTAGCGATTATCTTGTAACTGTGTAGTATATAAACACAGACATAGGGTTTACACTATAAGTGTTATCATTATTAGAGAAGATTATTCATTGTAACCCTAGCAGCTCTCGTGATATTTGTTCATCACTGAGAGGTAACAGTTCCATACTGTAACAGAGTTTATTGTTTCAATAAAGTTTGTTTTCTGTTACTTAAGTTCTTAAAGTTCGATTTGAGTGTACTATACACTGTATTCACCCCCTCTACAGTGTGTGTGTGACCTAACAATTGGTATCAGAGCCTATCTGTTAACATACATACAGTTAAAGATCCAAACACAATCATGTCGGACACAGAAACTCCAACTAAGCCTACCAAAACTGAGGAACCACCAAAGACACAAATTCAGAGTCGGTATGAGACCATCAGAGTTCCCATACTGAGACCATCTGAATATCCCATATGGAAGGTAAGGATGACCATGTTCCTGGAAGCAACAGATCCAGAATACCTTGATAGAATCAAGGAAGGCCCTCACAAACCAACCAAGCTCGCTGTTGCAGTTGCAGGTGAAGCAGCAAAGACCGTACCAAAGGAGAGAGTGATTATACTGCTGAAGACATAGCATCAATTGCTAAGGATGCTAAGGTACGACACTTACTGCATAGTGCCATTGATAATGTAATGTCAAACAGGGTAATCAACTGCAAGACTGCTAAGGAGATATGGGATGCTCTGGAAACAAGGTGTCAGGGAACTGACACAATTAAGAAGAACAGGAAGACAATACTCACTCAAGAGTATGAACACTTTGACTCAAAGACTAATGAGTCATTGAATGATTTATATGATAGATTTGTCAAACTTTTGAATGATTTGTCATTGGTTGATAAAGAGTATGATCTTGAAGATTCAAACCTTAAGTTCCTGTTAGCTCTTCCTGAATGCTGGGATTTGAAGGCAACGACAATAAGAGACAACTACAATCTTGATGAAACAACTCTTGACGAAATCTATGGAATGCTCAAGACTCATGAGCTGGAGATGGAACAAAGAAGCAAGAGGAAAGGAGGAAAGTCAAGGACAGTTGCTCTTAAGGCTGAAGAAGAATTCCCCAAAGCAGCTTCCTCAAAGAAAGACAAGGGTAAAGCTCTTTTCATAAAGTCTGATACTGAGTCATCAAGTTCTGAGAGTGATGATGACTCAGATTCTGAAAGCTTGCCTGAGACTGATGCTGATGAGGAGATGATGAAGCTGTGTGCTCTTATGGTGAAAGGAATCACAAAGATTGCATACAGGAAGTTCAGGAAGGGAAAGAAGTTTTCCAGGAAAGGCATAAGTTCTGATAAGAAGAATTTCAGAAGATCTGAAGGCAGAGGAGGAAAGTCTGACAGAGGAGATTACACCAATGTTAAATGCTATAACTGTGGTGAGAAAGGCCACATATCTCCTGACTGCAAGAAGGTAAAGGGTGACAAAGGCAAGGCTCTTGTCACAAAGCAGAAAAGCTGGACAGACACCTCAGACTCTGAAAGTGAGGAACTATGCATTGATGGCAAATGCTGATAAAGAAAGTGCTGAGAGCAGTTCTGAAGCTGCTGAAACAAAGGTACCTCAGACTACTTATGCTTTTCATACTGATGATATTAATGAGTTGAGAAGATATCTTAAAACCATGTTTGTTAGCTATAGAGATCAAACTTTAACATGTGAAAGATTAACTGAAAATCTTGCATTTAAGAAAAGAATGATTTCTTAGAAAAAGAGTTAGTCATGTTCCATCAAACTCAGAAGGATAGAGATGATGCTTTTTATGTTAGGAATGAAGTGCTAAAATTAAATGAATCTCTAAAAACTGAGTTAGAAAAGGAAAGAGAGATTATCAGGACTTGGACTAACTCTGGCAAAACAACTCAAAATTTGCTAAGTAGTGGAAACTGGAAAGAGGGCTTAGGTTATGGAGAAGATAAGAATGATAAAGGAACTGAAGAAATTAAGTCTGTTGTAAGCAAAAGCCAAAGTTAAAACCTGTTAAGTTTGTAACTGTAAAGTCTGAAAATGAAAATCAGAAGTTACAAAGGAATTAACTTCTGACAAACTAAAACAGGAAAAGACAGCTGAAGTGAACATAGGCTTAATGACAAAGAAGCAGCTTAAGCATAAGCTGAAAGATGTCAAGAATGCAAACAAGGTAAAATCACCTAGGAAAAATAGGAATGGAAAGGAAGGTGTGAATAAAAGCAATGATTATAAACCTGTTCCTGATGCTCCTAGGAAAACATGTCATAACTGTGGAAGTTCTAACCATCTGGCTTCTTTTTGCAGGAAGAATAAGAATATTAACTCCTTACCTTCAAAATCAGGAGTTAAGAGTCAGTCTGTTAGATACAAACCACAAAATCCTTGTTTTCATTGTGGTAGTTTATGGCATTCCATTTATACTTGTAAGGAATATCATAGTTTGTACTATGATTATTATCAAATAAAACCTTCTTTGAAGAAAGTTTCCATTGTTCCTTCTAGTGTAAATTCTGATTCAAAGTCTGATAGTGTAAGTTCTGATAAGAAAAATGTTAACATAAACTCTGATGCTAAATCCGCTGCAAATGTTAACAAACTTAATAAGGCCAAAGGATCCAAGCAAGTCTGGGTCCTTAAAACTAATAATTAGTGGTCTTTGTGATTGCAGGGCAACAGGAAAAATATTCTAGTTCTGGACAGTGGATGTTCAGGACATATGACTGGAAATAAGGCCCTGCTATCAGACTTTGTGGAGAAAGCTGGCCCAAGTGTTTCTTATGGAGATGGCAACATTGGAAAAACATTGGGATATGGCAATATCAATCTTGGAAATGTCATAATTAAACAAGTAGCTCTGGTCTCAGGACTTAAACACAACCTACTGAGTATAAGTCAAATCTGTGACAGAGGTTATCATGTTGATTTCTTTGAAGAACACTGTGAAATTGTGAGTAAATCTAAAGGCAAAGTTGTTCTGAAAGGATACAGGCGTGGTAACATTTATGAAGCTAAGCTTTCAACAAGTACTGATGGTTCTGCAATCTGTCTGATGAGTAGAGCATCAATTGAAGAAAGCTGGAATTGGCATAAGAAACTCTCTCATTTAAATTTCAACAATATAAATGAACTGGTCAAGAAAGATCTTGTGAGAGGATTGCCAAACACAGTATTTGCTCCTGATGGTCTTTGTGATTCATGTCAGAAAGCCAAACAAAGAAAATCTTCATTCAAGAGCAAGACTGAATCATCAATTCTTGAGCCTTATCATCTATACATGTTGATCTATTTGGTCCAGTAAATGTCATGTCTATTGCAAAGAAGAAGTATGCGTTGGTCATAGTGGATGAGTTCACCAGATACACATGGGTGTATTTCTTGCACACAAAAAGTGAAACTGCATCATCTTGATTGATCATGTCAAACATCTGGATAAAATGGTCAAAGATTCTGTGAAAATTTTAAGGAGTGATAATGGCACTGAGTTCAAGAATTTGATAATGGAAGAGTTCTGCAAAAGCCATGGAATAAAGCAGGAATTTTCTGCTCCTGGAACTCCACAGCAAAATGGAGTTGTTGAAAGGAAGAATAGAACTCTCATTGAAGCTGCACGTACAATGCTTGAAGAAGCAAAGCTTCCAACCTATTTCTGGGCTGAAGCTGTGCAGACTGCTTGTTTTACTCAAAATGCAACACTCATTAACAAGCATGGAAAAACACCATATGAGATGGTGAAGAAAAAGAAGCCAAATCTGAAATATTTTCATGTATTTGGATGCAAGTGTTTTGTTCTCAAGACTCATCCTGAACAGCTATCAAAGTTTGATCTAAAAGCTGATGAAGGAATCTTTGTTGGATATCCACTTTCCACAAAAGCCTTCAGAGTCTATAATTTGAGAACAAAAGTGGTCATGGAATCTATCAATGTCTCTTTTGATGACAAGAAGATTACTGGTCTTGAAGATTTCATTGACCATGATCAGCTGAGATTTGAAAATGAAGACTCAAATTCTGATACTGAAAATCCTGACAGTCTAAGTCCTGATACTGTAAACTCTGATGGATTAAACTCTGATGTTATTGAAACTGTGGTGACTACGTCAAAGGAAGATGCACCTATGCAGGGGGAGCATACTCAAGATCCTACCACATCTCAAGAAACATCAGAACATGCATCTGGCTCTTCAAGTTCTGATTCGTCAAGTTCTGATAAGCCAAGTTCTGATAGTGCTGAAAATCTAAATACTGAAGAATCCAACTCAGAGAGCATAGTTTCAGGGGGAGCATCAGAAAATGAAAATGAAGATAGCATGGATCATGGGGGAGCATCCAGTTCTAGAGAAAACCTTCCATCTGCAAGGAAGTGGACAAAATCACATACACCTGATTTGATAATTGGAAATCCTGATGCAGGTGTCAGAACTAGAACAGGTACTTCAAATGAATGTCTTTACAATTCTTTTCTCTCTCAGACTGAGCCAAAGAAAGTGGAAGAAGCTCTTCAAGATGCTGATTGGGTGCAAGCAATGCAGGAAGAGTTGAATGAATTTGAAAGAAACAAAGTCTGGACCCTAGTGCCAAGACCAAAGAATAGATCTGTTGTTGGTACAAAGTGGGTATTCAGAAACAAAACTGACAGTGATGGCATAATTACAAGGAATAAGGCAAGGCTGGTTGCAAAAGGATATTCTCAACAGGAGGGAATTGATTATGATGAAACATTTGCACCAGTTGCTAGGTTAGAAGCCATAAGGATATTTTGGCTTATGCTGCTCACAAAAAGTTTACTGTCTTTCAAATGGATGTGAAAAGTGCTTTTCTCAATGGAGAATTGGAGGAAGAGGTATATGTTGAACAACCTCCAGGTTTTGTAGATACCAAACATCCAGATTATGTCTACAGGCTTGATAAAGCACTTTATGGACTTAAGCAAGCTCCTAGAGCATGGTATGAGACTTTAGCTCAGTTTCTTCTGGAAAGTGGATTCAACAGAGGGACAATAGACAAAACACTGTTCTACCTCAACCATGGAAAGGACTTACTTCTGGTCCAGATTTATGTTGATGATATCATTTTTGGATCTACAAATGACAAACTTTGCAAGAAGTTTGCCAAACTAATGCAGTCAAGATATCAGATGAGTATGATGGGGGAACTTAGCTATTTTCTGGGCCTTCAAGTCAAGCAGAATGAGGAAGGCACTTTTATTTGTCAAACCAAGTACACCAGAAACTTGCTGAAGAAATTTGGAATGCAAGATTGTTCAAGTGCATCCACTCCAATGGCCACTGCACAAAACTGGATAAGGATACCGGTAAATCAGTAGATATTACTGACTACAGAGGTATGATTGGCTCTCTACTCTATCTAACTGCTAGTAGACCTGATATCATGTATGCTACCTGTCTTTGTGCAAGATTTCAAGCAGATCCAAGAGAACCTCACTTAACAGCTGTAAAAAGAATCTTTAAGTATCTTAAAGGAACAGCTGCTCTGGGATTATGGTATCCTAGAGAATCAGATTTTAAACTAATAGGTTACTCAGATGCAGATTTTGCAGGTTGCAAAATTGACAGGAAAAGCACAAGTGGAAGCTGCCAATTTCTTGGAGGCAGATTGGTTTCTTGGTACAGCAAGAAACAAAAGTCAATTTCCACATCAACTGCAGAAGCAGAGTATATTGCTGCAGGAAGCTGTTGTGCACAGATTCTTTGGATGAAGAATCAGTTACTGGATTATGGGTTAACATATTTCAAAATCCCTATTTACTGTGATAATCAAAGTGCTATTGCTATGACAGGTAATCCAGTTCAACACTCATGACAAAGCACATCAGCATCAGGTACCACTTCATCAGGGAACATGTGGATGAAGGTACAGTGGAATTGCATTTTGTTCCCACAGATCAACAACTAGCAGATATCTTCACAAAACCACTGTGTGAAGCTACTTTTACAAGATTGGTAAATGAACTTGGAATGGTTTCAGGTTCTTTCTCTAAATCTGCTTAGACTTGTTCTGTGTTATCAGACTTTATGCTCAGTATTTACAGAATTAATCTCATTGTATATTCTGTGCTTAATTGATAAATGTCTTTAAGTACTGACTGTTGTCTGATATATGTTTCTAAACTCTGATAAGTGATATGTCTGTTCTAGTACCTATTCAATCCTATGAGGATAACTGTGCTAGATACTGACCTAGTAGTCTTCAATAAACAAATGATTCCATGTAAGAAGTAATTATTTCAGTGGAAATCTTATGACACTAGCAAATTCTGATAATTGAGCTTAGTTAAGTTTACTTTGTATATCTTATTACTAAGTCACAAATTAGAATAATGCTACTCATCTGTTAAGTTCTGATACTAGTAAAACTGCTGAATGTACTAAGTGCTGATAAACCTCACTTATCAAAAGAAAAAGCAAAAAGATCAAAGAATAAAATCAGGTACTCCTTTGAGATCTAGAGTAAAAATGTGGAAGGGACGACCCAAGTGCATTGCTGGTATTAAGTATATGCATTAGAAAAGCAAAATATTTTCTTGGTGACTTTTCACACTCTATGATTACTGGAGAAATACTCTGATAATAGCATAAATTCTGATAAACAGTCGTGACTCACTTACACTGAGAAGCCACTGTAAAATAGAATTTCAAAAGATGCATAAAATTAGCACAAAACAGTTGAGGTGGACTCAAGCATGAACTCATTCATCAGTAGGTTTCAGGACAATGACAGCTCTTTAGCAAAATTTTAGTTATGCCTTATTTCTAAGATGTACTGAAGTGAATCAGACTTTACTCTTTGTCTGTTATTTAGCTTAATGCACACACTAATCACTCCATCTGAATGATGAAAATTTCTGTGGTGGTCTATGTTATTTTAGATAAACAGTCATTGTGTCATTGCACAAATTCTGAGGACAAGTTCTAGTTACACGTTCTGATGATTAAGTTCTGACTATAACTCAGAACTTGTATGAGGATTTACTAAGATGGGCATTCCTTTTTCGAGTTAAGAAATTATGTTCTGATGACTGTTAAGTTCTGGTATAGGTCTAAGTTCTGATTTCTCAGTCTAATCCTTTACTTGGCTTATCTGTGAATAAAATTTGATAACAGTCTCAGTTAACTAGAATATGTTGAAGTGGAAGATTAATAGTCACTATGATTAGGATTAATGGTATTCGTACTTGAACAGTCCACTGTTTCTTGTGTCTTGTGCGGTTTAAACCATGATTCCTCTTTCCAATGAATGTTATTCTTTTTCAAAGTCTAGGGAGACGAGGTAGAATTAATTCTACCTGTCAGCATTCAATTTCTTTGCGTCTCCTGGCATTCTCTTGCCTATATAAGCAACCACTTCACATCAGTCTTTCCATCACATTCTTCTCACACACTTATCCTCCTTTTCTTTCAAAAACACAATGGTCAGATACAACATGTTTTTGAACTACCAAACTTCAATATGGAGCTAAGTTGTGCCGAGTGGCAGCAGGAATGGCATGTCACAGCCATTCCTGAGGAGATATGGGACTCTGTCCCACAGGAGGTACTGACACCTCTGTTCTTCTATATGGACTACCATCGCCATCTGGAGCGATTGGAGGAGGAAAGGCTGGAAGCTCTCCGCCAGCAAGAGCGAATCATCAGACTCGCCATTCTGTTTGTCGAGAGTAGGAAGAAGAAGATGACTTAATCTTGTCTTCTTCCTGTTTTTTTCATCATCAGCTTTGTCAGGCTTCTTAGCTAGGACTAAGGCTGTTGATGTTAGGTTAGAAGCTTAGGGAAAATCTTGTATAAGTATTGATGTAATTTCCATTTCATAAATGTATTGTCTTGATATATTAATGAAAGTTGTTTTTACTTCAAGATTTTGTCTCTGAGTTATTTTATCTTGTGTTGATAAATCCTGATTGATATTCTGATGACCATATAAATTTTGTTTTATATTAAGTTCTGATTCATTTTCAGCACTTACTTATCTAATTTATCTTGGTCATTTTCATGTGATGTATTTTCAGAATATAATGATGCAGTGAAAAATAATTCAATCAGTGCTAACGGTTTAAATTTTGAATTAAAACTGTTTCTCTTGATAAATGGAACGGTTTTTCCTTGAAACTAGGCAACTGGGTAAGTAATGATTCCTGTTTTCTCGAGCCCAGTAACTGTCCGTTATTACTGCATGTCTGACAGGTGTCCAACGGTAACATTTTTGTTCAGAGTATAAGTACAACAGAGAGAATTTCTTTAATCTTTTATTTTCTTTATATTTATCTCTCTCCTTACTTTTACTCTCTTTCTCTTTTTCTCACGTTGGTTTTTCATACAGACATTATCTCAAACACCTAACAGGCATACTTGAATCTCAATTTTTTTTCACATGGCACCAAAGGATTTAATCATTGATGGAGCTAAGTTTGTCCAACAACTATGCTGCAATTCTTGATCATGAAGCTCCATCTGAATTGCACTTTGTGCAAGATCTTCTTGCACAGTGAGGTTGGGTAGCATTAACACAGCCTGAATCTTTTCAGTCAACAAGTTCTGAGTTTTGGAGGACTGGACTTTGATGATGGTGGTAACGTGGACTCCCAGTATTATTTTAAGTGGGTGATTCATCTTTGTAGTCACTCCTGGTACAATACGCAGCTTACATCTCCAGAAATTGTACTTTTCAATCCAGAGGACTCAGCCTTCGGAGTTAATGGCTGATTGGGATATGAAAAGAGTTGGCAAACTTGGACAGTTAAAAGGGCTAATATCAGAAGAGAATGGAGTTTCTTCTTTGATGCATCACCAAAGCTTTTGGGAACAAATGTTCGAATTTTGATGCTATCCCAATTCTGAGTCAGCACATAGGGTATGCATTATCATCAAACTCATTTTGATTTTGCAACTGCTAATTGGTTTTATTGGGGATAGGATGACAGAGGATAGATGTTGTTATTTTGCTAGATTCTGTCAACTTATATACTTTTGTACTGATGAACCTCATTAGTCAGCCTCAAACCCCACCTTTTAGTTGCAAAACGATACTTTAATGACCTGGTAAATGCTGATACTAAGAAAAAAGTGGTTAGACCATTACAGATTCCTCAGTCTGTAAATGCTGATCCTGATACTTATAGATCTGTTTACTTGATGTCCAACCAACCCAAACACCCAAAACCATCAACCTCAGTACCTACCTCTCATTCTACTCAACCTACCCTCAGAACATATCTCAAATCCTATCTCTCCACTTCACAGACTGCTCAACCTTCATCTTCAGCACCTACTGTGAAGCCTTCATCTTCCAAGCCAAAGAGGACAAAGAATGTTCCTCAAACACCTCAAAAGAGAAGGAGGATTGCTTGAGAGATGACTGATTCTGAGGAACCGGTTCCTGCTAGAGAACCTGTTGTCTGAAGCTGAGAAAGAGGTTTCTCAGAAGGATTCTGAAATTGGGGGTTCTAGGCTTCTCAAGAGGCTTAGACGAATGAGTTCCTGAAACTCCCAAGGAATCCAAATCAACAAGGAAGTACAAGAAACAGAGGGCACAAAGGCCAGTTTCAGATGATGAAGAGGAAGCAGCTAAGGAAGGGGATCAGGAATCTCTGATCTCACAAGACAAGGAATTTGCTCCAGTCACTTCTTCTCCATCAACTCCATCTCAGGAAGCTGTATCTGACAAGGCTAACTCACCATCTGTGTCTCTTGTTGATCCAGGCACAAGTGCTGATATTGATGTTCAACACTTGGTTGTGTCTGAAGTATTTCTTAGAAGCTCCAACAGCAAATAATCCTTCCACAACACCTGTTACTGATGCTGTTCAAACTCCAGAGTTATCAACAACACCTTCTCTGCATCAAGATGCTGATGATCAGACTTTAGGTGAGCATCAGGATATGGCTGTTGATCAGAACTTAGTATCAGATCAGCAATTAGAGGATGCTGAAGCCTCCATTGCTACTCACACTGTTGTCTTATCAGAAGATACTGATTCTTTAAGTTCTGATGCTGCAAATGCTGGAGATACTGGTGATGCTGCTCCAACTGTAGATGCTGATGAAGCAGGTCCTTCAGGACATACTCCTCAACAGACTCTTCCTAAGTCTGAACTGGTAAAGAGTTTGTTATCAGGGATGCACCAGTACCTTGGAGTGAAACTCCTGCAGGTCAGGAGTGGACTAAGGAATGGAACTCAGTTTCATGTGTTCCAAATGCATACATCTTGCTGAGCACTTGACTAAAGCTGATGAAATGTTAAATTCTGATGATTTTAAAACCCAGCTTAGAGTCACTGCATTGAGTACTAAACATCTACAAGGTCTTCATTCAACTACTCATGCAGAGCTACACAAGATTCAGGAGAACTTTATCAAACAAACAAGTTTGGAAAATTGATAAGAAAAAGTTCTTTCAACCTACCATTGACAGGATTGCTTATATTGAGAAAACTCAAGAGAAACAACAAGCTCAGATTGATGAAATTCTGACAAATCAAGCTTCTCAGCAATCGCAACTTACTGAAATCCAATCCTCAGTGGAATTACTTATCTCTCTTTTACTACTTGCTGATGCCAAAAAGGGGGAGAAGGTAATTAAGTCCAAATGCAAACTAACAAGACACTGCAAGGAAAGGATGATGGAAATGATGATCAAGGATACTCTGGAATGGGTAGCGGTCATAGTCAAGGTAGAAGGTTTACATCAAGACAAGCTAGTCACAGGACAAGTTCTGATACTGGGAAAAGAATAAGTTCTGCTGCTGGTAAAAGGATAAGTTCTGATGAACTTCTAGATCTTGATGAGGAAATGTCAAGACAGTTATTTCTTCAAGAAAATCCAGGAATGGACTTGGAAAGTTTAAAGGAAGAAGAAGCCAGACTTAAATCAGAGAAAGTCACATCTAAATCTGAAGCTTCTGGTAAAAAGTCACTTCCAAAACTTAAAGGCATTGTGATCAAAGAAAGGACACATACTGAAGCAACATTGGCTAGATCACAACCACAGATAGATCCAAGATCCAAGGGTAAAGAAAAGGTTGGTGAACCTATCAAGGTTTATGTACCTCCTGAGGAAGAAGAAATTACTGATGAAAAGATGATCTTGCTCTGACTTCAAGAAAAGTTCTTAAAACAACCTCTGACATGGCTCAAGTTGTTCAGAGTCAAGAAATTGTAAGTTCTGATATTCAGAAGAAGCAAGTAACCTCTGACAGAGCTCAAGTTAACTTGATATCAGAAAATAGATCAAAGACACTCCTACCAGGATTCACTAAAGCAAAACAGACTCAATCTTTGAAGACTACTGCAAGTGGTTTTGAAGCAAGAGTAGTTACTGGAAAGGAAGCTAGAGATAAAACTGGATTGGGAAGTGCTGATGAAAGAAGAGTACACAACACTACCAATGATCCAACTTCCTTGAGTGAACCAGGTATTGGAGCAACTCCTGAGAGATTGAATCAACTGGAATCTGTACAGATGGTTTACCATACCTACTTGAAAGAATACATCATGTTGTATTTCATGACAGATGGTAGGGTTTATCATATAAGACAAAATGCCATTCCATTGAAGTATTTTGAAGAATTGGAGCATGTACTTTTCTTACTTCAAGTGGATGACAGAATAACAGGACTGCTGCAAACTACTTAAAAGAACAGATTCAGAGACAGAAAAGGCTTTATTCTGTTAAGTCTGACAGCATATATGTTCCAAAGTACAGAGATCACAATGGTGATATTGTTGATATGAAGCCTAATACTGCACAGATCAGAACGTATCTTGGTATTAAGGGACTTGAATTCAATCTAGAGTCTGACAAAGCTTATGTCATAAGACTAGATCAGGAGTTGAGAAAAGCAAAGATCAATGATCTCAGAGCTGCAATCTTTCAAACTGGTGAAGATACTGCAGAGCTTAAAGATGTTAAAAGGAGAATGATTGATGAACTAAGATATGCTGAGAAATGTTTGTTGAAGAACTATCTCAGAACAACTCCTGACATCAGAGAGATCAGAAAATGAAGAAGCCAAGTCGAAGATCTACAACTGCTTAAATTCTGATATTTATACAGACTGAAGTTGTTATCAGAAGTTGAAATTGGTAAAACTTTAAGGACTGTAAGTTGTAGTTATCTAGTCTAATTCTCATGCATTTGTACTTAATGTTTTTGACATCATCAAATATCTGTTAAACTTGTATATTTGTTAATTTACAAGTTGGGGGAGATTGTTAGATATATTTGATAATGTCATGGCTAATATGTTTTATGTTTAGCTTTCAGATCTTACTGAACAGGATAAATCAGTACTTAACTGTTGATCAGTACTTATACTGGAAGTCAGGACTTAAGGATATCAGTACTTATTATCAGGAGATAATCATCAGAAGATAGATATCAGAACTTAAGTGCTGAAGGACTCAGATAAGGACAGTAGCTGATTAAAGGAAAGAAGATAGATAAACATAAGAAGAGATATGCATGAAGAAGGAATTCCGTGAAGAATGGAATACTTGGAAGAAAAGATATCTGATTGATATATTTTAGGAAGCAGAATTATATTCCATATCAATTAGCGATTATCTTGTAACTGTGTAGTATATAAACACAGACATAGGGTTTACACTATATGTTATCATTATTAGAGAAGATTATTCATTGTAACCCTAGCAGCTCTCGTGATATTTGTTCATCACTGAGAGGTAACAGTTCCATACTGTAACAGAGTTTATTGTTTCAATAAAGTTTGTTTTCTGTTACTTAAGTTCTTAAAGTTCGATTTGAGTGTACTATACACTGTATTCACTCCCTCGACAGTGTGTGTGTGACCTAACATTATTCTTTAATAAAATAAAGAATATTTTAATAAAAGAAGCGGAGTCATAAGTCCTCGAATGAATATTCAAAATAATATTCATTAATAAAATAAGCGGAGTCATAAGTCCTCGAATGAATATTTAAAATAATATTAATTAAATAAAATAAAGTTATCGAATAAACCTTATTCGATTAATAGTTTTAAAAACTATATATATATAAATATATATATATATATTATACTCGGGAACATCGACTCCCGATTTAGAAAATGTTCACCTTTGGGTCCCCTATACTAAGGGTACGCAACTACTGCTTATCTCTAGCATAGGTATTATGCAACTTATAAGCATTTGAATGAACAATTAGATATCAAAATTACGAAACAGACATGCATATATACCATATCAGCATGCTCCAATATATCGCAAAATTTGCTAATAACAATCATGCACTTATCACAAGATAATGCATATACATACATTTACATCACAACAACAGTATAACGGGTAGAAAACTTGCCTGAGTGCTCCGGGGTAGACTTAAGCTTAGAGTGGGTCCGATAACCTATGAACAACAACATAAGCCGGAATTAAACCACGGTCGCTTAAAACTAGACTTTAACCAATTGAACCCTAACGTTTGCTTATGGTCATTTCTACGCTTAACAAATCACATAAGTCCTTCAAGTACCCTCGGCTCCACCATCTTTAATAAATTAACCGTTACGAATTTTAAGGCGACACTTTCGCGAATACCCTATCAACTTCCTAGTCCACTTTACATAATTGTTTCATACCTCAATTAGTCATTTAAGGGCCTTAAACAAGGTTTCAAAGTAAGGCGAGGGTAATGGTTCGTTTGCGAAATGCCGTTACTTAAAACGGTCGTTTCTCCTAAACCGTACATCGGATTCAAGTGAACCACATATCAAAACGAAGCTCGTAACATGAACTATCTAAACATGGCAAATGTTAGAATCTTCAGTGAGTTCACGGGTCCTAAAGTTAAGAACAGAACAGTTAAGGAAAATCGGGCATTATGACGTTTGTTTACGCGATTTCCAATTTAATTAACACTCTAAATTATCATCATTCAGTCACAACCACCAATACAACAATATTCAACCATCATTATACAAACTCATTCCCCAACTCCAAGTTTTCCCAATTTATCCAACCAATCAAAGACCCAATATTCAAAACCAATACAAATCCACCAAACTACTTATAATCAAAGATCAGCCTTAATACTAACAATGCTTCAATAAAACTTAATGGAATCATAAAATCAAAGCTAGGGTTTGAAGTTGATACCTTCCTTGGTAGGTGTTAAGTTGCTAGGAAGCCTTAGGAGCCTTAATCTAACCTCCTACAAGCTGATATTTCCAAAGAAATCAAGAATACAAAGTTAGGTTTTGAAGTTTCTAAAAGTCCTATTTAAAGAACTGTAAAAGTGAGGGTCTTACCATACTTATTTGGATGCGACTTGTGAACAGAGTTGTAGGCCATCTCAATACCTTTCCAACGAGCTATAGAATACAACATTTGAGTGAGAATTGAAGGAGATATGATAGTTTTAAGTTGCTGCTCTGGTTTTGGCCGAGAGCATGGGAAGAAAAGTGAAGTAAAAATGTTTCTAGTTTGATTAAATAATTTGTATGGTGTTTAGCTTGGTTACTTCCTTTTGTTTGTTAATTAAATTGTTACCATGGTAAAAATTGTGTGGCTTATAATCAACCAAGAAATCCTTCCCATTTGGTCATGCTTATGTCATCCACTTATGTCATCTTCCCACACTTGTCTTCTTCTTGTTGGTGATGACATCATCATCATTAACCTCTTTGATTAAATCCTAATTACTTGGCTAATGATCGCTGATCTGTTATATGTTCACTTAACTTTCATTCTCGTTTTCATTTGAGGGATCATACCCGGGATTTTATTACTTGTTCCCTTAACCTTTCTCAATATATTATATTCCTTTTATGATCCCCTCTTATAATCCTTGAATTTAAATCCTTTTTATCCTGTTACCCTATACTCAATTCTTTCGGTATCTGGTGGATTTTCGGGAAAAATCAAAGTGTTCAGATTTGGATTCTGACGATCTTTACATGCACTTATATACCATATAGAGTACTAATAAGACCTCAGAATATCCATAAAAGAACTGCTACATTGTGTGGCATGAAAAGTTTTCTTATTCAACATAATCAGCTAAATCACTATTCATAAGGTTTACAAAAATCCAAATTTTTTTTGGGGTTATTACAGTCTCCCTCCTTAAAAGGATTCCGTCCCGAAATCAGATAGAAACTGAATAGGGATCTTTCTTAGCATTGCACTTTCTAACTCTCAAGTAAATTTTCCCACATTGTGGTTCTACCACAAACCCTGACTAGTATGATAACCCTTCTTCTAAGCACTTATCCATTTTTGATCTATAACCCTTCCTGGTTGTTCCATAGGTTACGTCTGGTTGCATGTCTATGCGCTCATATGCCCCTATTTGTCTGGCATCCGGATTACACTTCCTTAACATTGATACATGGAACACGTTATGAACTTACTAAGGTTCGGGGTAAGGCTAGCTCATATGTTAACTTCCCAATATGACAATATATCCAAGGGTCTGAGCATCTTGCGCTCTGCAACTTCATCCTAACATAAGGGAGATCGACCTTGTCTTCCCCAAGGATGTCATAAGGCGATACCTCAATACTGACATACGATCGATTATCATAAATAACTCATCCATGTTAAGTGATAATTCCAATTTCATTCAAGTCTATTGTACAGACTCTCATTATCTAATCTAGATCTACAGCTTTGCTTCTCATACCCACTCTTTTCCATTCAATAATCGTTACTATCTTTCGTACCAAATTTTATACTGATTACACTTTTGCTCGTTAGCGTCTATAACCTTTTAATAATCGGTCAACCTTAGTATCACGAACGCGTTAGAATCGGAATACCACCATACTTGATACCACTTCATCTCTTGCTGCCTCCATCTTCGAAAGCTTGGTCCTTCATATAGAAGTAAAAGAATTTATTGCGATATCACTATGATCAGAACACTTGTTACATTGCATAGTTAGCAGAAGGTGGCCAGCCTTTAGTACTTGACAAACAATTAAACAATAGATGGTATCCTACTAGGCTTCTATCACACAGATAGATATCATTCGGCAATTCCTCCCCTTCTGGAAGGGTGTTTCTCAGCTTATATGAAATGAAAAGGAGAGAAAAGACGAATTGAAGAGAATTGTATATATATAAATATACTGCCACACAAAATATCTGGCTTGGATCTACCTCTGAACTATAGAGGTTTATCATAGAGAACAAAACATATACGTATATATATCAACATCAGTATTATATCATCGTATTTCACGTGTCTGAATATTTACTATTCCGTCCATCATTCTATGGACCATGCTCTTGCTCGAGCTTATAAACAATCACCTTTGAAACTCCTCTCACATCGAAAATCGAATCTGGGATTCATTCTAGACGTCATCGTTATTAATTCTAGCTTTCATCGCAACCTTCCTCGTATAGTAATACGACTCTCTATTGATAAGAAGGAATAAGTATTCATATGTAGATAACCGACTTAATTAGCCTATCAATGATAATTTATACACCACCACGACCCGATTAGTGGTACTCACTCTCAACATCCATTCCAATACAAATCTCACGGTTGTAAGTAATTGCTCATTACTCGCAGAATCATTCCTGCATTACTATGGCCCACCGTTGACCTACTGTAGTCATTCATTTTCCATGAAGTTTTAATAGCTACCATACGGAGTCCATTCATATCATATCGAATCCTTCTAAGGAGGTAACATAATCACCATTCTGATTCGTGAAGAACATTCCTGATCCTGACGTACATACATGACATGAAGCAGATAAAATTGTAGAAGAGTTTCAATCAAAGCAACGATCCAGGCTAATACCATTATAATAACCATATTTCTTTACTGGGAGACATGAAGCTCAAGGTTCATTTAGTCCTTTCGTACATGCTCCGGCTTATCTCAGATAGGACCTTCTAAGATCGAAAGCCCGCTCACGGCGATACATGAATTTATCTTTACCAAACTACTATTACGGTTGAGTACCGCACAGTCATCAGAAGGAATGTCAATCTTTTACCCATAATAAACTTCACGGAATTAACCATTATCACTGTATTCCTCTAGCACGCGCGCTGATAATTGTCCTCTTACACTTAAAGGTTGGCCACCTCTTTGGCCTTTCCTGATAGTAAAATTTCCTTACAATCAATGTCATTTTAAACCACCTCCAACTAAATTTTCAACCTCATTTCAATCACTGCTTATGTGAAAATGCTTCTTAAGTCCTGGTGAGAAAAAATCACCATTTTTCCATAAGTCATTGCCTTAGTCTTTAGATGTGAACATTGCCACGACTGACTCTCGATCATACATAGGACGTCTCTTATCTTGGGTCCTTCTTGTTTTCACCAATCTTGACCCTCATGTGATCGATCTATACTTTCTTATGGTTCAACACGTGCCCCCCTGGCATTATTATAATTACGTCATATTTCCTTCATCAAAATTTCTATTCTTGAGAACTTTGAATATTACCTTTCTCCTTGTAAAACCTCTAAGGTTATCCTTAATCCTTCATCAGGTACACCCTAGGCATCGGGCATATCAAGATACCATTTACTAATACCAGAATCATTGTCTATATACTTCTGAAAAATTTCTCCACTGATCCTTAAAGGTTGTTGTTACCTATAATCCTTTCCACTTCATACTTCAAACTCATGCTTTCCCTATTAAGGGTGAAATTCCAACCTTTATGCATTCCCCTAGGATTCATTTCAAGTTATCGGGGTTTTATCCTTAATTCCACCTTTACAAGATACTTACACTCTTCCATGGATAAATCAAGTCATATATACTTGATAGATTACCTTATTCAATCATTCTCACTTCGATAGTCTATACTTAATTTCACAATAGCATCCTTATTCAAACTGAGGTCAATCCATATGGCCTCCAAAAGATAACAACGGTTTTTTTTTCGCTTTGCTTGCCTAATTTGGTAATGACAACAGGGATGTTCTGGAAGATATTGGTCGTGTTCAACGTGAACTTCTTCTTAATAATTCCTTTTTACTTTTGTTGTTTATCTCAACAGTCATCTCAATGTTGGGATATTTCATACCTGGCGTCTCCCTTTCTGGGTATCAAGCCACCGGTCTTACACTTCACATTCTTGAAGGTCACTTCCTTCATCCAATTTTCCTAATTTCTTACTTCCTTGTCTCCTCAGTCTATCCGCGTCTCATTATTTATCCTTCGAACTATCTCAAGGTTTCCTCGAATCCTCCCAACTTACAGGGGATAAAATATATGTATCTCTTATGCCTTCAACCATCAATTTTAACTCATGGTGAATCACCCTCATCCTGATTACATACTTTTCTATTTCTATTGCTACGAGTCTTTAGGGTTTCCTCATACCCAACTCCCTTATCATTCCTCAAACTCTATTGCCTTTATATTCCTTTCCACTTCAGTTTCTTTTTATTTTCCTTTCTCTTATCATTATTTCATGAACCAACACAACATAAGCATTGATTTCAAACATCCCGTCATTCTGGATTCGTGTCCTCAGAACGAATCTTGACAACTTTTACAACTTAGATTCATAATTCATCATACTCGTCTGCCTTTGTTCTGGCTCTAAAGCTTTTACACTATCTCCATAACCTTGGGAAGTACTTTCCTGAAAACAATTGACTGAACTTAAATCAGTTTATTATAATCTCTTGCTCCGTGCCTTCCTTGGCCTTTCACCAGCGGGTGGCCTCTCTCTTAGGAGGGTAAGTGACAAAAATAGTCTTTTGTGATTCGTCAATCATTTAGAATCTCAAATGATTCCTATATTTCCTTTAGCCAGGCTCTTGCCTCGACTGGGTCAGCTTGTTCCTTGGAACTCTGAGAGCTTAGCGACTTAAAGGTCCTGAAAGAATTTCTCACCGCATTTTCCTCAGGGTGGTGGTTGGGGATAATAGTCTAAGTTCTGTCCAGAAAGGTCCATAAATTATCGTATAGGAGTACCGTCTCGGGTCTCCTTTCCTTACTCGACTTCTGTTTCCTTAGTCTGAACATTCCCTCCTCCTCCCATAATCGGGGTCATCCTACATATTTTAAATCCTCATTTTCCACTTCATTATGTTATAGGTTCCTTCTATCTTGATGGCGACCTCCCTGACTATCACGTTCAGGGTTTGCTCTAAATCTTATTCCTCAAACTAGCTTTCATCTAAGATCTCATCTTTAAGCTCTTGAACATTTGGAACCCAAATTCTGTAGGAATACCTCATTATTCCCTTATCATCTTTCTCGGTATTAATCTCTTATCTATTTTTGGCTCTCTGCCTTCATTCATCACTTTTTCTGGCACAATATGTTCTTTTCCAATAATTCGGGCTGTATTGCAATCTCAAACAGCTTTTCGGTACCGGCTCCGGTTACCTTCACTTCTATTTCCATTTTCTCAAAATCTCTTATAAACTCTCCCAAAGACATTATCATCTTGAGTCTCTCCTTTTTACTAAGGGCATCAGCCACCACATTGGCTTTCCCCGAATGAAGAATCTCCCAATCATAATTCTTGATTAGCTCTAACGCCTCCTCTGGCGTATGTTGAGCTCTTTCTACGTAAAAATGTACTAGAGCTCCTATGGTTTGTGTAAATCTTGCACTTCTCTCCATACAAGTAGTGCCTCCAATCTTTAGGGAAAAACTATTGCCACGAGCCCAAGCTCATGGGTGGGGATATCGAATTTTATATTCCCTTAATTGTCTTGACGCGTACGCGATTACCTTGTTGTGCTGTATAAGAAGCACCCTAATTCCTTATGCGAAGCGTCACTACACATCACAAAATCTCCTTTTCCATCCGGCAACGCCATCATAGGGGTCGTCACCAATCTTTGCTTCAGTTCTTGAAAGTTGTTCTCGTATTTCTCTGTCCATTCGAACTTCTCAGTCTTACGAGTAAGCGCGTTAAAGGGGCTACTATCTTTACAACTTGAACGAACCTCCGGTAGTAACCGGCCAATCCTACCTCTGGTAGTCGCCCTAACCATAGTCATCAATTCCTCAGTGGTCCTTTATTCATTCTTGTCAGGATCCTCCACGGGATTCTTCTCAGCAACAATCCCTTCTAGGACAACATCCTCAACCGCTACATCCTCATATGAACATCATCCGGTCCCGCGTTAGGACGCTCTATCGGATCCATAATCTGATCTCCAATAAGTAATAAAATATCATCGCGTTGTTGTTCCTCAACCTCAGGGTTCGGAGTCCCGCTACCATATACGATAACGAACTACGCTTCTATCACGATATTTATAAGGGTTCCCATAAGGGTTTTAACTGTCAGTACTACGTTAGGTAGTCCGACTATGAACTGGCAAGAGTTCTTATTATCTTAGTGAACTTATTATTTTAACGTCATATCATCTCTGAGGTTTATAACGCTTAGCTCTGATACCATTTCTGTAACACCCCCAAATCCGGGGTCGGGGATCCGGGTTGTCACGAGTTATTTCCCTTAATAACACCCAATCTTAATAAACAATCAACTACTCCGTACTGTGACCCCACAATATACACACACACGCCACAAGTTATAGTCTCAGAGATGAATACCAAAAATAACACAAGTCATTTTATTCCACATTATAAGCCATTACACCTCAAAGGGTTTCTGAATAAATTTACATTTTTTGCCATTATTACAATTCATATAGATACATAAGTCCGGTACAACAAAAGTTGAAAGCCTAGCCTACTGGTAGTTCCTACCTCAGCTACAATGGCATCAACGCCTACAGGAAACTGCGGAACGTTTCCTAGCCGCTCACGAATTAGGAGCTTGATCTGTTCATCTTGTCTATCTGTTGTTGTGTGATAAAAGAAGAAAGCAAGGGAGCAACAAGCCCACCGAAATAATATGTATACTGAATAACAATATATGAGCATTCTCATAGCACTCATGAAAGTCTTGGTCAAGAAGAATATCCCCGACCCCGGATTTGGGGGTGTTACAAAAATATCCAATTGGATGATGAACTCATTACGGGAGTTTGCCGCGCCAGGAAGACCACTTACGATGATCAGTCGCAGTAGTGCAACCCCACCATTTTCTATATGTAGAGGAGAACAGTCGGATTTACTTGTCAACCGAACCCTGGACTCCTAAGGAATGGACCGTCTTAGCGGAACTTCCGGGCCATTTGGGCCAATAAATAAGGCTGGGCCGGCGCCACTCGACCACTTACGCCACTCCTAGTTCAGATGAAATCCATGACTCTGAAACGTAAAGCTCGTCTCCCCTTTCCCCAAGTAGGAACATGTTGGTACGACTCCACCAAACAAGTCACATCTAGTTGGAAAGAAAAACTCACCAATATTTCCCAGGCGATTCCTGTTAATGGATTAACTTATTCCAAGAATTTTACTTCCCGAGTGTTGGGTAAGTAATCAAAAACTCTTTTATCAAAACAGCAACCTTGTTGCGAATATAAGAATACATCACGGAGCCGGATCCCTCAGATTTTTGAGTGAGTATTTAAATCCCCTTCGAAAGGAAGATCTTAAATTTGAAAACGAGTTTTGGGATCCGCTCTAACTTTTAAAATCATTTTGAAGACTCGAAAATATTTTAAGAATGTTTGGAGTAAAGCTGATTTAATAAAATAAATCAGTCCCGATATATTAGAAAATATCTGAATATTATTATTTAAATAATATTCCCACAAGGATAATCCTTATAAAAATAATTGAAGTAGAAGTTTTAAAACTTATCCTTGAAATGAATAATAAATAACCAAAGATATACTTATACGAAAGTACGATCTTTATTTGAATAATCGAAAATAAGTTTGATTATCGAAACATTATTCTTTAATAAAATAAAGAATATTATTTAATAAAAGAAGTGGAGTCATAAGTCCTCGAATGAATATTCAAAATAATATTCATTTAATAAAATAAGCGGAGTCATAAGTCCTCGAATGAATATTCAAAATAATATTCATTAAATAAAATAAAGTTATCGAATAAACCTTATTCGATTAATAGTTCTGAAAAACTATATATATATATATTATACTCGTAAACATCGACTCCCGGTTTAGAAAATGTTAACCTTTGGGTCCCATATACTAGGGTATATGCAACTACTGCTTATCTCTAGCATATGTATTATGCAACTTATAAGCATTTGAATCAATAATTAGATATCAAGATTACGAAATAGATATGCATTATACCATATATGATGCTCCAATATATCACAAAATTTGCTAATAACAATCATGCACTTATCACAAGATAATGCATATATATATTTACATCACAACAACAGTATAACGGGTAGAAAACTTGCCTGAGTGTTCCGGGGTAGACTTAAGCTTAGAGTGAGTCCGATAACCTATGAACAATAACATAAGCCAGAATTAAACCACGGTCGCTTAAGAAACTAGACTTTAACCAATTGAACCCTAACGTTTGCTTATGGTCATTTCTACGCTTAACAAATCACATAAGTCGTTCGAGTACCCTCGACTCCACCATCTTTAATAAATTAACCGTTACGAATTTTATGACGACGCTTTCGCGAATACCCTACCAACTACCTAGTCCACTTTACATAATTTTTCATACTCCAATTAGTCATTTAAGGGCCTTAACCAAGGTTTCAAAGTAAGGCGAGGGGTAATGGTTCGTTCGCGAAACGTCGTTACTTAAAACGGTCGTTTCTCCTAAACCGTACATCGGATTCAAGCGAACCACATATCAAAAAGAAGCTCATAACATGATATATCTAAACATGGCAAATGTTAGAATCTTTCATTGAGTTCACGGGTCCTAAATTTAAGAACAGAACAGTTAAGGAAAATCGGGCATTATGACGTTTATGTTTACGCGATTTCCAATTTAATTAACACTCTAAATTATCATCAATTCACTCACAACCACCAATACAACAATATTCAACCATCATTCTAAGTCCCCAACTCCAAGTTTTCCCAAGTTATCCAACAATCAAAGACCCAATATTCAAAACCAATACAAATCCACCAAAACTACTTATAATCAAAGATCAAGCCTTAATACTAACAATGCTTCAATAAAACTTAATGGAATCATAAAATCAAAGCTAGGGTTTGAAGTTGATTCCTTCCTTGGTAGGTGTTAAGTTTCTAGGACGCCTTAGAGAGCCTTAATCTAACCTCCTACAAGCTTGATATTTCCAAAGAAATCAAGAACACAAAGTTAGGTTTTGAAGTTTATAAAAGTCCGATTTAAAGAACTGTAAAAATGAGGGTCTTATAATGCTTGTTTGGATGCGACTTGTGAACAAGAGTTGTAGGCCATCTCAATACCTTTCCAACGAGCTATAGAACACAACATTTGAGTGAGTATTGAAGGAGATATGATAGTTTTAAGTTTCTGCTCTGGTTTTGGCCGAGAGCAAGGGAAGAAAAAGTGAAGTAAAAATGTTTCTAGTTTGATTAAATGATTTGTGTGGTGTTTAGCTTGCTTACTTCCTTTTGTTTGTTTAATTAAATTGTTACCATGGTAAAAATTGTGTGGCTTATAATCAACCAACAAATCCTTCCCATTTGGTCATGCTTATGTCATCCACTTATGTCATCTTCCCACACTTGTCATCTTCTTGTTGGTTTGATGACATCATCATCATTAACCTCTTTGATTAACTCCTAATTACTTGGCTAATGATCGCTGATCTGTTATACGGTTCGCTTAACTTTCGTTCTCGTTTATCGTTTGAGGGATCATACCCGGGATTTTATTACTTGGGTTCCCTTAACCTTTCTTAATACATTATATTCCTTTTATGATCCCCTCTTATAATCCTTGAATTTAAATCCTATTTATCCTGTTACCTTATACTCAATTATTTCCGTATCTAGTGGATTTTCGGGAAAAATCAAAGTGTTCGGATTTGGATTTTGACGATCTTTACATGCACTTATATACCATATAGAGTACTAATAAGACCTCAGAATATCCATAAAAGAACTGCTACATTGTGTGGCATGAAAATTTTTCTTATTCAACATAATCAGCAAATCACTATTCATAAGGTTTACAAAAAGTCCAAAAAAATTTTGGGGTTATGACAATTCTGCAGTTTCCTGTAGGCGTTGATGCCGTTGTAGCTGAGGTAGGAACTACCAATAGGCTAGGCTTTCAACTTTTGTTGTGCCAGACTTATGTATATTTATGAATTTTAATAATGGCAAGAAATATGTAAATTTATTCAGAAACCCTTTTGAGGTGTAATGGCTTATAATTGTGGAATAAAATGACTTGTGTTATTTTTGGATATTCATCTCTGAGACTATAACTTGTGGTGTGTGTGTATATTGTGGGGTGACAGTATGCAGTAGTTGGTTGATTATTAAGATAAAGTATTATTAAGGAAAATGGATCTCGTGATAACCCGGATCCCCGACCTGGATTTGGGGGTGTTACAATGCACATGCTGATACTGAGGTGGTAAGGCTAACTCGTAAGCCACCTTCCCCACTTGACTCAAAATTTCAAAAGGACCTATATCTAGGTGCTAACTTCCCTTTCTTGCCAAATCTAGACAACCCTTTCCTTGGTGACATCTTCAGCAAAACAGCTTCGCCTACTTGGAATCTAACATCCTTACGCGCTGGATCCGCATACTTTCGCTATCTATCTTGAGTAGCAAGCAACCTTTTTTGAATTAATTTGACCGTCTCATGCAACTGTTGTACCAATTCTGAGCCTAGAATCTTTCCTTCTCCTACTTCATCCCAACTTATCGGTGATCTACATTTCCGTCCGTATAAAGCTTCATATGGTGGCATGCCAATACTGGAGTGATAGTTGTTGTTATAGGAGAATTCTACTAATGGTAAGTAGTCGTCCCAACTTCCTGCAAAATTGATTGCACAACTGCGCAATATGTCTTCGATTGTTTGAATTGTCCTTTCGCTCTGACCATCAGTCTACGGGTGATACGCCGTACTCATGTTCAGCTTCGTGCCAAGTCTCTCTTGAAATTGCTTCCAGAATCTTGAGTTAAATCGGGGATCTCTATCTGAAACTATCGATACGGGTACTCCATGTCTTAGTACGATTTCACGCATATACAGATTAACCAATCTGTCCAATAACGACTTCTCATTAATTGGAAGAAAATGTGCCGACTTCGTAAGGCGATCAACTATAACCCATATAGCGTCATGTCCGGATTTCGTTCGCAGTAGTCCCACTATAAAGTCCATAGCAATATTTTCCCATTTCCATTCTGGAATCTATAGGGGCTGAATTAATCCGCTTGGTCATTGATGTTCTGCCTTCACTTTCTAACAAGTATAACACTTCGCAACCCATTTTGCCACTTCTCGCTTCATATTTGGCCACCAAAAGTTCTGCTTCAAGTCTCGATACATCTTGGTGCTTCCCGGATGGATTGAAAAATCTTGAATTGTGGGCTTCTTGCAAAATCTCATTCTTCAATTCAGGTTCATGAGGAATCCAAATTCTTGAGAAAAACCTTAGTATACTTTGCTCATCTTTTTGAGTACCAATCTCTTCTCCATTTAGCTGATTTTTCTCTTTCTTCATCACTTCTTCCTGACATTTTCTTATCTTTTCCAATAACGTTGGCTGAAAAGTCATTGTACGACAAACCTCTTCAACTACAATCACAAAGTTCCAATTCAAATCTTAATCTCTTCAGACAATTCTTTTGGTGTTGCTAATATTCAATCTTTCCTTCTACTCAAAGCATCGGCTAAACGTTTGCCTTTCCAGATGATAGTGT
>NW_027421602.1:0-2650 GCF_009905375.1 Apium graveolens
AGGATTATCCGGAAACCGAGTTCCATTCCTTTCAGCTCCGATTCACTCCCGGACGACCCCGAATGGACGCGAATGCAATTTCATAAATCCATAGGGACAAATTATGGAAAGAAATCGAAAAAAACGCCTCAATTTTTGCTCCAGACCTCGTGTACTACCCCCTACGAGGATTATCCGGAAACCGAGTTCCATTCCTTTCAGCTCCGATTCACTCCCGGACGACCCCGAATGGACGCGAATGCAATTTCATAAATCCATAGGGACAAATTATGGAAAGAAATCGAAAAAAGGGCCGCCTCAATTTTTGCTCCAGACCTCGTGTACTACCCCCTACGAGGATTATCCAAACCGAGTTCCATTCCTTTCAGCTCCGATTCACTCCCGGACGACCCCGAATGGACGCGAATGCAATTTCATAAATCCATAGGGACAAATTATGGAAAGAAATCGAAAAAATGGGCCGCCTCAATTTTTGCTCCAGACCTCGTGTACTACCCCCTACGAGGATTATCCGGAAACCGAGTTCCATTCCTTTCAGCTCCGATTCACTCCCGGACGACCCCGAATGGACGCGAATGCAATTTCATAAATCCATAGGGACAAATTATGGAAAGAAATCGAAAAAATGGGCCGCCTCAATTTTTGCTCCAGACCTCGTGTACTACCCCCTACGAGGATTATCCGGAAACCGAGTTCCATTCCTTTCAGCTCCGATTCACTCCCGGACGACCCCGAATGGACGCGAATGCAATTTCATAAATCCATAGGGACAAATTATGGAAAGAAATCGAAAAAATGGGCCGCCTCAATTTTTGCTCCAGACCTCGTGTACTACCCCCTACGAGGATTATCCGGAAACCGAGTTCCATTCCTTTCAGCTCCGATTCACTCCCGGACGACCCCGAATGGACGCGAATGCAATTTCATAAATCCATAGGGACAAATTATGGAAAGAAATCGAAAAAAGGGCCGCCTCAATTTTTGCTCCAGACCTCGTGTACTACCCCCTACGAGGATTATCCGGAAACCGAGTTCCATTCCTTTCAGCTCCGATTCACTCCCGGACGACCCCGAATGGACGCGAATGCAATTTCATAAATCCATAGGGACAAATTATGGAAAGAAATCGAAAAAATGGGCCGCCTCAATTTTTGCTCCAGACCTCGTGTACTACCCCCTACGAGGATTATCCGGAAACCGAGTTCCATTCCTTTCAGCTCCGATTCACTCCCGGACGACCCCGAATGGACGCGAATGCAATTTCATAAATCCATAGGGACAAATTATGGAAAGAAATCGAAAAAATGGGCCGCCTCAATTTTTGCTCCAGACCTCGTGTACTACCCCCTACGAGGATTATCCGGAAACCGAGTTCCATTCGTTTCAGCTCCGATTCACTCCCGGACGACCCCGAATGGACGCGAATGCAATTTCATAAATCCATAGGGACAAATTATGGAAAGAAATCGAAAAAAGGGCCGCCTCAATTTTTGCTCCAGACCTCGTGTACTACCCCCTACGAGGATTATCCGGAAACCGAGTTCCATTCGTTTCAGCTCCGATTCACTCCCGGACGACCCCGAATGGACGCGAATGCAATTTCATAAATCCATAGGGACAAATTATGGAAAGAAATCGAAAAAATGGGCCGCCTCAATTTTTGCTCCAGACCTCGTGTACTACCCCCTACGAGGATTATCCGGAAACCGAGTTCCATTCCTTTCAGCTCCGATTCACTCCCGGACGACCCCGAATGGACGCGAATGCAATTTCATAAATCCATAGGGACAAATTATGGAAAGAAATCGAAAAAATGGGCCGCCTCAATTTTTGCTCCAGACCTCGTGTACTACCCCCTACGAGGATTATCCGGAAACCGAGTTCCATTCCTTTCAGCTCCGATTCACTCCCGGACGACCCCGAATGGACGCGAATGCAATTTCATAAATCCATAGGGACAAATTATGGAAAGAAATCGAAAAAATGGGCCGCCTCAATTTTTGCTCCAGACCTCGTGTACTACCCCCTACGAGGATTATCCGGAAACCGAGTTCCATTCCTTTCAGCTCCGATTCACTCCCGGACGACCCCGAATGGACGCGAATGCAATTTCATAAATCCATAGGGACAAATTATGGAAAGAAATCGAAAAAATGGGCCGCCTCAATTTTTGCTCCAGACCTCGTGTACTACCCCCTACGAGGATTATCCGGAAACCGAGTTCCATTCGTTTCAGCTCCGATTCACTCCCGGACGACCCCGAATGGACGCGAATGCAATTTCATAAATCCATAGGGACAAATTATGAAAAGAAATCGAAAAAAGGGCCGCCTCAATTTTTGCTCCAGACCTCGTGTACTACCCCCTACGAGGATTATCCGGAAACCGAGTTCCATTCCTTTCAGCTCCGATTCACTCCCGGACGACCCCGAATGGACGCGAATGCAATTTCATAAATCCATAGGGACAAATTATGGAAAGAAATCGAAAAAACGGGCCGCCTCAATTTTTGCTCCAGACCTCGTGTACTACCCCCTACGAGGATTATCCGGAAACCGAGTTCCATTCCTTTCAGCTCCGATTCACTCCCGGACGACCCCAATGGACGCGAATGCAATTTCATAAATCCATAGGACAATTATGAAAAGAC
>NW_027421603.1:0-37980 GCF_009905375.1 Apium graveolens
TGCTCAAAACTTGAAAAGGTTTGAGATTTACATTCAACCCCCCTTCTGTAAATCTCATTGTTAGTTCCTTGGGAATAACAATGTATCAGAGCAAGCTCTTAACCTACAAAGTTTAAAGATCTATTCTACTAACATCATGAGTAAGAAGGATATTGTAAATTCCAATCCTGGAAATAGATAATATCATCACTTGAATAAGATGCATCTACATCTTCTCTCTCAAGTGAAAGCTACATCAACTGCATTGAAAATGGTCCTCACATCCCTCACAAGGTGGCCACAGCTACAACTGCCACGTTGTTGTTGGACAGTCTATTCCCAAGCCAAAAGCAGAATGGACTGATGAAGATATTGAAGAATTTCACAAGGACAAGAAAGCCATGAACATTCTGTTTAATAGCCTAGATCAAGATATGTTTGATAATGTCATTAACAGCCAAACTGCTAAGGAAATTTGGGATACTGTGCAACTTATCTGTGAAGGTACTGAACAAGTTAGAGAAAACAAAATGCAGCTTCTCATTCAACAGTATGAATACTTTCATTTTGAAGAAGAAGATCACTGAATGATACCTTCAATAGATTTCAGAAATTGTTGAATGGATTGAAGCTGTATGGCAGAGTGTACCAAGTCAAGGATTCCAACTTAAAATTTCTGAGGTCTCTACCAAAGGAATGGAAGCCTATGACTGTTTCACTAAGGAATTCTCAAGATTATAAGGACTTCACACTTGAAAGATTATATGGAATTTTGAAGACCTATGAACTTGAGATGGAGCATGAGCTGTTGAAAAAGGGAAAGAGAAAAGGTGGATCAGTTGCACTTGTAGCTGACAATGAGAAGACTGAAGCCAGGAATAAAGAAAAGACAATGCCAAGTCTTAAGATTGGCACAAACAAATCAGAATCAAGCGAGGGAAAGGAGCAAGTAGCTGAGGTTGAAGATAGTTTCAGTCAAGATGACTCTGATGATGTTGATGAACATCTGGCTTTTCTGTCCAGGAGGTTTGCAAAGATGAAATTCAAGAAAATGCTAGATTCACTAAGTCAAACAAGAACATGGTGGACAAATCTAAGTTCAAATGTTATAACTGTGGCATAAGTGGACACTTTGCAAATGAGTGCAGAAAAACAACTTCTGAGAAGAAAAAATTTGAGCAAGTGGATTACAAAAAGAAATATTCGATTTGCTCAAACAAAAGGAAAGAGCTTTTCTGACTCAGGATGACTGGGCAGCTGATGGAGCCAATGAAGATGATGATATGGATATGTCAACCTAGCCCTGATGGCTAATTCTGATGAAAATGAAACTAGTTCATCAAGCAACCAAGTAATTACTACTGACCTCTCTTAGCTTTCTAAAATTGAATGCAATGAAGCTATAAATGATATGTCCAATGAATTATATCATTTGTGTTTCTCTTAAATCACTAGCTAAAGAAAACACAAGAATTAAAGAGAATAATTTTTTTTAAGTGATAGGAATGTTGTGTTAGAGGGTAAGGTAATTGAGCTTGAAAAGATTAAAATCAAATGCTTATCTGTTGAGAGTGAACTAGAAGAATCTGTTAAGAAAGTAGAAATTCTTTCTAAATAATTAGAACATAGCAAGATGTAATCAAGGCCTGGAAAACATCTAGGGATGTTAGTGCTTAGGTTGTCAAGGTTCAGGGAATTGAATCACTCTGTGAGAATGCCTAAGAAAAATAAAAAGGGTAGAATTAATTGATGGATTGTCAACGGATGTGGAATCAACGGATGATGAAAGTTATCCGTTGAAGGAAAAAAGGAGCATATGTTGAAGGCTCATCAATTAAAACAGGCAAGTGATTCTAAAAAGAACAACTTGAATAATCTCAATAAGAAGTTTGGTTCAACTTCCAAGAACTTTGTCAAAGAAGAAGCTAGCACATCCAAAGATGCCAGTAAGGTGAATATAGGACACATGACTTTAGATCAGTTGAAAAATATGCTTAAGTTGGTTGAGGATAAAAAGGAAAATAAAAGGAAATCTAATAGAAATGGGAATATAGGGATTAACAAATACAACAATTATACACCTGATAAGTATGCTCCTAGAAAAAGTTGTGTGCATTGTAAAAGTGTTAATCATCTATCTGCTAACTGCAAGTCTGTTAAGAATGCTCCCATGCCTTTAACTCCTTCCATACCTAACATGTCTATGTCACCTCTGCATGTTATGCCTGTTATGTCTCAACAGAATCCTCATGCATATTTTGCAAACATGCCATATGTTAATAATCCTTATTTTGCTGCATTCAGTATGCCTCAAATGTCATACAACATGCCTATGTGGAATAATATGTTTGCACAATATATGCCTTATCAAATTCAACCAAATGTGTTAAATGATTATGTGACTAACCCTACACTTCAACCAACTACATCTGAGACCAAGGTTGACCCAAAGTAACCTAAGTCAAAAGATGTAGGAAGTATGAAGTCTAGGAAAAAGACTAAAAAGACTGGACCCAAGGAAACTTGGGTACCAAAATCAACTTGATTTGGTTTTGTTGTGTGCAGGGAAAAAGAAGGAATCTATGGTACTTGGACAGTGGTTGTTCAAGGCTATACAGAGATTCCACCCTGCTCACAGAGTTCAAGGAGAGAGATGGCCCTAGCATAACCTTTGAAGATGACAGCAAAGGGTTTACTATGGGATATGGCTTGATTTCAAAAGAAAATGTCATCATTGATGAAGTTGCATTAGTTGATGGTCTCAAACACAATCTATTGAGCATCAGTCAACTATGTGACAGAGGGAATACTGTTTCCTTCAATTCTAAAGCCTGTGTTGTCATACCTTGTTCCTTTCAAATTGGTTTAGCTCCTCTTGTATAGCTAAAATCTAATTAGGATCCAACAGAGCTTCTTCTACCTTCTTTGGTTCTTCCTTAGAAAGGAAGTTGCTATACAGACACTCTTCTTGAGTTGCTTTCCTTATTTGAACTCTAGAAGATGCATCACCAATAATGAGCTCAAAAGGGTGATCTTTAGTCCATTTTCTCAGTTGAGGTAGATTAGCTCTAGATGAAGAGGCGTCATTGTTATCTTGATGTGTGACTGAGTTTTGATTATGAGAAACTCCCCTTGAGTTTGTGAATCTTTGATTTGAGGAAGGGCTTCTACCTGGTAGGTGATCTATTTTGACTATCAGCTCCTCTCATTGTTCCGACGGATGATGCACTTTGTATCTCGACGGATGAAGCTGATTGTCTACCGACGGATGAAGCATTTTGTAACTCGACAGATGTTGAATTATGTGCTTCATTAGTAGTAAATTTTCTTCATTATCATTAGCCACTGTTTCTTGATCACTTTCATCATCACTGTCATCACTAACCATCTCAACATTATCAAATTTGAGGCTTTCATGGAAATCTCCATCTTGCAGTCCTATAATCTCTTTATCATCAAACACAACATGTACTGATTTCATAATAATTGGTTCTTAGATTTAGAATATATGCTTTTCCAACAGCATATCCAACAAAAATTCTTCATCTGCTTTGGCATCAAACTTCCCATGTTGATCAGTTTAATTCCTTAAGATATAACATTTGCAGCCAAAGACATGAAGAACATTTAGAGTTGGCTTCATGTTCTTAAACAACTGATAAGGAGTCATGCATTTGGCTTGATTAACCAAAAAAATATTCTGAGTGTAGCATGCAGTATTCACAGCTTCATCCAAAAAATATGTTGGTAACTTTAATTCTTCAAGCATTGTTCTTGCAGCTTCAATTAGAGATCTGTTTTTCCTTTCCACCACTCCATTTTGTTAGGAGTTCTAGCTACAGAAAACTCATGCAAAATTCTATTTTCTTCACAAAATGATCTCATCACAGAATTCTTGAACTCAGTTCCATTGTCACTCCTAATTCTTCTCACTTTGAAGTCAGGATGATTGTTGACTTGCCTTATGTGATTGATGATGATTTCACTAGCTTCATCTTTGGACTTCAGAAAATATATCCAAGAGAACTTTGAGAAATCATCTATAATTACCAGGAAAGATCTTTTCCTTGAGATGGATAACACAGTGACTGGTCCAAACAAATCCATGTGCAACAGTTGCAAAGGTTCTTCAATTGTTGAATCAAGCTTCTTTCTGAATAATGCTTTGATTTGCTTTCCTTTCTGGCAGGCATCACACAATACATCCTTAGTAAACTCCACTTGAGGAATACCTCTAGCCAATTCTTTCTTGACAAGCTCATTCATGGTCTTGAAGTTTAGATGGGACGCTTCTTGTGTCATAGCCAACTTTCATCTTGACTTGCTTTACTGAGAAGACAAGTGACTGATTCTGTATTTGATGAGTTGAAGTCAGCTAGGTACACATTTCCTTTTCTCACTCCAGTGAGAACCACTTTGTTGCTCTTTTTGTTTGTCACAACAGGCTTCTGGATTGAAGGTAACTGAGTTGCCCTTATCACAAAGTTGGCTGATACTCAACAAATTATGCTTGAGACCATCCACTAGGGCAACCTCTTCAATGATGATATTATCCTTTGAAATTAAGCCATATCCCACGCTATAACCCTTGTTGTCATCTCCAAAAGTAATACTTGGACCAGCTCTTTCCTTGAACTCAGTGACCAGGGTAGAATCTCCAGTCATGTGCCTTGAGTAACCACTATCCAGATACCGGAGATTCTTTCTATTTCCCTGCACACATTAAAATCAAATCAAGTTAATTTTGGTACCCAAGTTTCCTTGGGTCTTGCCTTGTTAGCTTTCTTCTTTGGTTTCTTAGGTTTGATCTCATTTGACTTGAGAATTTCATATTCATCTTTAGTCATTTGAGTTGAACCTTTGAAACCAGACATTAAAATAGAATTATCATGCATATTTTGGTTTACATGAAAAGGCATGCTATTTGCAAACATGTTATTCCCAGTAAGGCATGCTAAATGGCATTTGAGGTATTCTAAATGCAGCATAATAAGGATTAGGTGCAATTGGCACATTAGCAAATTATGCATTCATATTCTGAGTAGATATAGCATTCATAGGCATGGTAGGCATGGAAGTCATGTTGGGAAAAGAAGAGAGTGCAGACATGGGAGTAGGCATGGCAGGCTTTCAATTAAAAGACAAATGATTAACACTACCACACTTAACACATATTTTTCTTAGTGCATATTTATCAAGTGTGTAGGTGTTATGTTTGTTAATTCCTACTTTCCCATTTCTATTATTTATTAGCTTCTATTTTAACCTCAATCTTTTCTAATTTGTCATTCAATTGCTTGATAGACAGATGCCCGACATTAACTTTCTTTTCTTTTCTAACTTGACTCGATTCTCGTGGAATAAAGTTTTTAAAAACTGATCCATATTTCTCATTTAACTTAGCTAGTTTAGCTTTGCTAACTAGTTTACTCACAACCGATGAATGCGGCTCCTTGTCTCTCGACGGATAATCCTTTTGATTATCCGGCGGATGATTTTCATCATCCGTCGAGTCCACATCTGTCAACAATCCTTCAACCAAATTAGACTCAAGCTTCTCTTTACTCTTCTTCCAGGCTACATCACAAAAGGACTCAATACCTTGAACTTTAGTGATTTGAGCATGAACATCTCTAGATGATTTCATGCCTTAATCACTTCATGTTCTTGTTCAAGCTGCTTCTTTAAAATTTCTTCTTTCTTCAAGGACTCAGTTAATTCATCCTTAGCAATCTTACAATCAATTCTCAATTTTTCAAATTCAATAAACTCATACTCTAGCACATTATTCCCCTCACTTAAAAACAGATTGTTTTCTTTAATTTTAGCATTTTCCTTAGTGAGGGACTTAAGTGTAACACGCAGGTGATACAATTCTGTATACATGTCATTTATTGCATCATTACACTCAGCTTTAGATAAATGTGCTAGGTTAGTGGTGATTACCTGATTGCTTTAAGAACTGGTCTTTGTTTCATCTGATTTTGCCATCAGGGCTAGGTTGACATAACTTGTATCTTCATCTTCATCCATTCTATCTACAGCCCAGTCATTCTCCTCTGTGATGAAAGCCCTTTCCTTTTCTTGAGCAACTCAAAGTATTTCTGTTTATAATCAACAGGCTCAAACTTCTTTTTGCTTGAATAGACTTTCTACATTCATTGGCAAAATGACCCGCCAAGCCACATTTGAAACACTTGAATTTTGACTTATCAACCATGTTTCTGTTTGGCTTGGCTGCTCCAAAATTCTTCTTGAATTTGAGCTTGGAAAATCTCCTGGATAAAAATGCTAGATGTTCATCAATATCATCCATTTCATCTTGGCTCAACTGATCTTCATTCTCAGCTACCAGCCCTTTACCCTTACTTTCACAGACTTTTGATGCAACAGCTTCCACCTTCATCTCTCTTCTCTCCTTTTCCAACTCCTTTCTTCCTTCCCTTCTCCATCCTTTTATCTTGCTCTATTTCAAGCTCATAAGTTTTCAGGATGCCATACAGTCTCTCCAAGGTGAACTCCTTGTAATCTTGTGAATTTCTCAATGAGACTGTCATTGGCTTCCACTCTTTTGGGAGAGATCTAAGGAACTTGAGGTTAGAGTCTTTTATTTGATAGACTCTTTCATGCAGCTTCAGAGCATTTAGTATCTTTTGAAATCTACTAAATATATCAGTGAGTGACCCACTTTCTTCACAGTGGAAATGTTCATATTGCTGAATCAGAAGCTGCATCTTGTTCTCCCTTACTTGCTCAGTACAATCACAGATAATCGTATTGTGTCCCAAACCTCTTTGGTTGTTTTACAGTTAATGATGTTGTCAAACATATCACCATCAACACCATTGAACAAAATGTTCATGGCCTTCTTATCCTTCCTGACTTTCTCAATATCAGGATCTGACCATTCATGCCTAGGTTTTGGAACATATGGTTCATTTCCAGTTGCAGCTCTCATTGGTACATGAGGACCTCTCTCTATGCAGTCCACATAGGCCACATCTTGGGAAAGAAGATGTAGGTGTATCTTCACCTTCCAGTGGTGATAGTTGTCTTTGTCCAGAAATAGAATTTTAACTCCAACATCCTTTTTGTTCATCTTGTTGTTTGTTGTGATCTTTAAACTCATTGTATTTCAAGAGCTTGCTCTGATACCAATTGTTATTCCCTAACAATACAACAAGAATTACAGAAGGGGGGTTGAATGTAATTCTGGCTTCTTTTCCTGATTTTAAAAATATTCTAACTTAATACATATAACAGTGTTTGATTTGCTAAAGTGCGGAATAGAAAGATAATTGAAATCAAAACAGTAAGTAATAAAACACAAGGCTTTAAAACTTTCTGGTGGATTTGGATGTATCCACCAGATATATATATATATATATATATATATATATATATATATATATATATCAGAATGAGAACTCTGTGAAGTTTTGAATAGCTCACAGCTGCTTTACAAGTTGAACAAACAAACTACAGAGAAATTCTTGCAGAATACAGCTTTATATTTCTCTGAAAATAAACTTACTGTAATAACCCCAATTTTTGGAAATTTTTGAAACCCTTATGAATAGTGTTTTTGCTGAATGAGAAAACTTTTCATGCCACACTATGTAGGGATTCTGATATGGATATTCTGAGATTTTATTAGTACTCTATATGGTATATAAGTGTATGCAAAGATCGTCAGAATCCAATTCCGAACACTTTGGTTTTTCTCGGAAATACACTAGATACGGAGAGAATTGAGTATAAGGTAACAGATAAAAAGGATTTAAATTAAAGGATTATAATAGAGGATCATAAAAATATAATGTATTGAGAAAGGTTAAGGGAACCTAAGTAATAAGATCCCGGGTATGATCCTTCAAACGATAAACGAAAACGAAAGTTAAGCGAA
Organism: Apium graveolens; assembly: GCF_009905375.1. Classification (NCBI taxonomy): domain Eukaryota; kingdom Viridiplantae; phylum Streptophyta; class Magnoliopsida; order Apiales; family Apiaceae; genus Apium; species Apium graveolens. Next base: position 7,886 of record NW_027421603.1, read on the forward strand.
CCGTATAACAGATCAGCGGTCATTAGGAAAACAATTAGGAAGTTAACAAAGGGATTAGAGAGAGTGATGTCACCCAACCAATTAGAAGAGGACAAGGAGGGAAAGATGACATCACAACATGACATAGGCATGACATGGGAAGGAAGGAGATGTGGTGGATTTTTAACCACACAAAATCAAGGTTAAATTGGTAATTAACCAAAAACAAAATAAAACCAAATCAACCAAGCCAAATAATTCATTCTTCATCAAAATCAAAAAGAAACCAAGGCATTGCTCTTCATTTGCTCTCGGCTTTTTGACATTTTAAAGGCAAGAAATTTCAAAATCAAAGATCCAAGCTTCCTAAATTGGTGAGTTAATTCCCTAATCATCCTTATGCATAGTTAGGGCTATATCATGAGTTTAAGCCATCAATTCTTTCTCAATCTTCTTCATTAAATCAATGAAGAAGACAATGAATAGTGTTTTCAAGTTTTTAACTTGAAATTTTTCTTGTTTTCCTTTAAGATCCAAGCATTCCTAAGACTTCTCAAAGCTTCTTAAGGCTTCCTAGCTCCTCCCACCACTTCAAGGAAGGTATATCATCTCCAAACCCTAGATTCCTATGTTTAATAAGATGATTTTGATTATTATGGTGATATTGTAGCTTAATGTTTGTGGTTTAGAGTTTGGGTTGAAGTGGTATTGAAATGGAATGGTAAATCTTGTTGTTTTGATTAAAAGAACTTAAGTATAGTTAAAGTTAAGCTTAGGCATAAGTATAAATGTTGGAATTGAATTGATTGGGGCTGTTATGATGTGATAAGGATGGATGTTGGTTGTGTGTTTGATTTGAGGTTGAATTGTGGTTGGTTTTGAATGGTTTAAAATTGGGAAATCGCGTAAACATAGCCTCGTAACGTCCGATTTTCTTTAGACTGTTTTTGTGCATAACATTAGGACCCGAGAACCCCCTGCTAGATTATGACCATTGACATGTCTAGATAGCTCGTGTTACGAGCTTCGTTTTGATATGTAGTTCGTTCGATTCCGATGCACGGTTTAGGAGAAACGACCGTTTCAAGTAACGGCGTTTCGCGAACGAAACTTTTCCCCTCGCCTTACTTTGAAACATAGGTTAAAGACTAAAAAGGGTTAATTAATGTATGAAACATTTATGGTAAGTGTGTTAGGCAGTTGGTAAGACACTCGCGAAGGAATCACCTTAAAACTCGTAAAGGTTAAATTATTAAAAATGGTGGAGCCGAGGGTACCCGAGTGACTTAAGAGAATCAATAAGCGCAAAACAAGCGTTAGAGTCTAAGTTAGTTAAAGTATAGATTTACAAGTGACTTTGGTTTAATTCCAACTTACTTGTTGTTTATAGGTTACCAGACTCGTCCCGAGCCTTTTATCACCCCAAGTCACTCAGGCAAGTTTTCTACCCGTTATACTGTTGTTGTGATGTATATATGTATATGCATTATCTTGCGGTAGATGCATGTTGGTTAATTAGCAAATGTTGCGATATATTGTAGCATGTTATATGGTACATATGCATGCCTGTTTCGTATTCTTGGCATATATATATATGTTGGTTCAGTTGATAATACCTATGCTAGAGGATAGTGGTAATTTGCATATACCCTTAGTATAGGGACCCAAAGGTGAAAACATTTTCTAAAACCGGGAGTCGAGGATCCCGAGTAGATTTATATATATATATTTATATATATATGATTAGTTTTCAAAACTATTAATCGAATAAGGTTTATTCGATAATTTTATTTTATTTATTGAATATTATTTCAAATATTATTCGAGGGCTTATGACTCCTTTATATTATTATTGAATATTACTTGGATATTCATTCGAGGATGTATGACTCCTTTATTTTATGAATATTATTTATAATATTCATTCGAGGTATTATGACTCCGCTTATTACTGAAATATATTCTTTATTTTATTAAAGAATAAGGTGTCAATAATCAAACTTATTTTCGATTATTCAAATAAAGATAGTACTTTCATATAAGTAAATCTTTGGTTATTTAATATCCATTTCAAGTATAAGTTTTAATACTTCTACTTCGATTATTTTTATAAGGATTATCTTTATGAGAATATTATTTAAATAATAATATTCAGACATTTTCTAAATATATTGGGACTGATTTACTTCATTAAATCAGCATTACTCCAAACACTCTTTAAAGTGTTTTCGAGTCTTCAAAATGATTTTTAAAAGTTAGAGCGGATCCCAAAACTCATTTTTATATTTAAGATCTTCCTTTAAAAAGGGGATTTAAATACTCGCTCAAAACCTGAGGGATCCGGCTCTATGGTGTATTTTATATTCGCAACAAGGTTGCAGTTTTGGTAAATGAATTGATTACTTACCCAACGTTCGGGAAGTAAGTCCATCTATTGAGTCGGCATAAGCAACATGGGCTCAGTGGGCGTCCATGATAGTGTAAGTGGCTCAGTGGGAGTCCATCAAATGCATAAGTGGCTGAGTGGCAGTCCAGCATAAGGTCCTATTGCGACCAGGGTGATGACCAGTGGGGAATTCGTCCGTCTACTAGTAGAAAAGGTTACTTATTGGTATCTTTGCCTGATCAACAGATATCTGGTTTATGCCAAAATTCTTTTCCTCTCCAAAATTCATTGGATGTTTCAAACTCTGTCCATACCTTTACATGACAGAGGTTTTCAGGAAATGTATGGGAGATATATATGAATATATTTATATCGGGACTTAATGAAGTATCTCGTAACTTCATTATTTATAATGATATTCAAAGATTGAAACTATTCAAATCTTGTCTTGTAGTCTCATCTATGTGATGAACTTTTGAAACTGATTATAACTTGAACGGGGGTAGTTCAAGTAGTATTTGGGAAAGATATAAGTATTTTGGGGTATCTTGTAACTTCATCTTTTAAACTTATATCTAATTAATAATTGTCTTATGAATGACAAAGATTTTCAGAAAAACGTTGAGACAAGGTTAGATATATGAGATCACCTTGCAACGATATTTTTTTATACAGTTATACACTGGAACTTTGTGTATATTATGCATGGAAGAGGACTTCCAATATTTTGAAAAGTATATATGTATATATATACTGAATATTTTCGACTTCATCGCATTAAGATATCAACTTGGTTCATTTCTTTTGACCAAGACTTTCATGAGTACTATGAGAAGGCTCATATATTGTTAATCATTATATATATTATTTTGGTGGGCTTGCTGCTCACCCTTGCTTTCTTCTTTCATCACACAACATCAGATAGACAAGATGAACAGGACCAAGCTCCCGATTCGCAAGAGGTTAGAAAACGTTCGCAGTCTTCTGGAAGCGTTGATGCTGCTGTAGCTGAGGTAGGACTACCAATAGGCTAGGCTTTCAACTTTTGATGTACCAGATTTATGTATATTTATGAATTGTAATAATGGCAAAGAAATGTAAATTTATTCAGAAAACCTTTTAAGGTGTATTGGCAGATAATTGTGGAATAAAATGACTTGTGGTTATTTTTTTGATGTTCATCTCTGAGACTATAACGTGTGGTGTGTGTGTTTATTGTGGGGTCACAGTACAGAGTAGTTGAGTAATTATTAAGATTGGGTGTTATTAAGGGAAATGGAACTCGTGACAACCCGGATCCCGACCCCGGATTGGGGGTGTTACAGAAGTGGTATCAGAGCCAAGCGTTATAAACCTCAGAGATGATGTGACGTTAAGATAATAAGTTCACTAAGGTATAAGAACTCTTGCCAAGTTCATAGTCGGGCTACCTAACGTAGTACTGACAGTTAAAACCCTTATGGGAACCCTTATAAATATCGTGATAGAAGCGTAGTTCGTTATCGTATATGTAGCGGGACTCCGAACCCTGAGGTTGGAGCAACAACGCGATGATGTTTTATTTATTGGAGATCATTGTGGATCCATAGAGCGTCCTAACGCAGGACCGGATGATGTTGATATTGAGGATGTAGCGGTTGAGGATGTTGTCCTAGAAGGGATAGTTGCTGAGTAGGATCCCATGGAGGATCCTGACAAGATTGGATAAAGGACCACTGATGAATTGATGACCATGGTTAGGTCGACTACCAGAGGTAGGATTGGCCGGTCACTACCGGAGGTTCGTTCAAGTTTGTAAAGATAGTAGCCCCTTTAACGCGGCTTACTCGTAAGACTGAGAAGTTTGAATGGACAGAGAAATACGAGAAAAGCTTTTAACAACTGAAGCAAAGGTTGGTGACGGCCCCTATGTTGGCATTGCCGGATGGAAAAAGGAGATTTGTGATTTGTATTGACGCTTCGCATAAGGAATTAGGGTGCTCTTATACAGCACAACAAGGTACTCGCGTACGCGTCAAGAAATTAAGGGAATATAAAATTCGATATCCCCACCCATGAGCTTGGGCTCGTGGCAATAGTTTTGCCCTAAATATTAGGCACTACTGTATGGATAGAAGTGCGAGATTTACACAAACCATAGGAGCTCTAGTACATTTTGTGTAGAAAGAGCTCAACATACGCCAGAGGAGGCGGTTAGAGCTAATCAAGAATATGATTGGGAGATTCTTTATCATTCGGGAAAGCCAATGTGGTGGCTGATGCCCTTAGTAAAAAGGAGAACTCAAGATGATAATGTCTTTGGGAGTTTATAGAGATTTTGAGAAAATGGAAATAGAAGTGAAGGTAACCGGAGCCGGTACCGAAAAGCTGTTTGAGATTGCAATACAGCCGAATTATTGGAAAAGAACATATTGTGCCAGAAAAAGTGATGAATGAAGGCAGAAGCCAACAATAGATAAGATTAATACCGAGAAAGATGATAAGGGAATAATGAGGTTCCTACAGAATTTGGGTTCCAAATGTTCAAGAGCTTAAAGATGAGATCTTAGATGAAAGCTAGTTTGAGGAATAAGATTTAGACAAACCCTGAACGTGATAGTCAGGGAGGTCGACATCAAGATAGAAGGAACCCATAACATAATGAAGTGGAAAACAAGGATTTTTAACGTATAAGATAACCCCGATTATGGGAGAAGGTTGGAACATTTCATACTGAGAAAAGAAGTGAACAAGATAGGAGAATCAGGATGGTACTCCTATTGGCAATTCATGGACCTGTCTAAACTAACTATTTTATCCCAACCACCACCTTGAGGAAACAATGCGGTGAGAAATTCTTTCAGGTTTTAAGTCGCTAAGCTCTTAGAGTTCCAAGGAACAAGCTGACCCAGTCGAGGCAAGAGCCTGGCTAAAGGAAATATAGGAATCATTTAGATTCTAAATGATTGACGAACCACAAAAGACTGTTTTTGTCACTTACCCTCCTAAGAGAGAGACCACCCGCTGGTGAAAGGCCAAGGAAGGCACGAGCAAGATTATAAAAACTGATTTAAGTTCAGTCAATTGTTTTCGGGAAAGTAATTCCCAAGATAAGGAGATAGTGTAAAAGCTTTAGAGCCAGAACAAAGGCAGACGAGTATGATGAATTATGAATCTAAGTTGTAAAAGTTGTCAAGATTCGTTCTGAGGACACGAATCCAGAATGACGGGATGTTGAAATCAATGCTTATGTTGTGTTGGTTCATGAAATAATGATAAGAGAAAGAAAATAAAAAGAAACTGAAGTGGAAAGGAATATAAAGGCAATAGAGTTTGAGGAATGATAAGGGAGTTGGGTATGAGGAAACCCTAAAGACTCGTAGCAATAGAAATAGAAAAGTATGTAATCGTCAGGATGAGGGTGATTCACCATGAGTTAAATTGATGGTTGAAGGCATAAGAGATACATATATTTTATCCCCTTAAGTTGGGAGGATTCGAGGAAACCTTGAGATAGTTCGAAGGATAAATAATGAGACGCGGATAGACTGAGGACAAGAAGTAAGAAATTAGGAAAATTGGATGAAGGAAGTGACCTTCAAGAATGTGAAGTGTAAGACCGGTGGCTTGATACCCAGAAAGGGAGACGCCAGGTATGAAAGATATCCCAACATTGAGATGACTGTTGAGATAAACAACAAAAGTAAATAAGGAATTATTAAGAAGAAGTTCACGTTGAACATGACCAATATCTTCCAGAACATCCTTGTTATCGTTACCAAATTAGGCAAGAAAAGCGGATGACCATTGTTATCTTTTGGAGGCCATATGGATTGACCTCAATTTGAATAAGGATGCTATTATGAAATTAGGTATAGACTATCGAGGTGGGAATGATGAATAAGATAATCTTCAAGGATATATGACTTGATTTATCCATGGAAGGATGCAGGTACCTTTTAAAGGTGGAATTAAGGATAGAACATCGGTAACTTAAAATGAATCCTAGGGGAATGCATAAAGGTTGGCATTCACCCTTAATAGGGACAGTATGAGTTTTGACAGTATGATTGGAAAGGGTTAAGGTAACAACAACCTTTAAGAATCAGTGGAGAAATTTTTCAGAAGTATATAGACAATGGTTTTAGTATTAGTAAATGGTATTTTGATATGCCCTGTATCTAGGGAATACAGGAGGAACGATTCAAGGATAACCTTAGAGGTTTTACAAGGAGAAAGGTAAATTCAAAATTTCAAGAATAGAAATGTTGATAAAGGAAATATGACGTAATTATAATGATGCCAAGTGGGCACGTGTTAAACCAGAAAGTATGGATCGAACCAGTAATGGTCGAAATTGTTCAGGGCAATTAGGACTTAAGATAAAAGATGTTCTAATTATGATTGAGAGTCAGTCATGACAGTGATTAACCTCTAAAGACTGAGGCAATAACTTATGGAAAAATGATAATTTTTTTACTCATCAGATTTTAAGGAAAACATCTTCACATAAGCTGTGATTGAAATAAGGTAGAAAATTTATTTGGAGGTGGTTAAAATGACATTGACTGTAAGGAAATTTTACTATCAGGAAAGGCCAAAGAGGTGGCCGACACTTTAAAGGTAAGAGGATAATTATAGGCGCTTGTGCCAAAGGAATACAGTGATGATGGTTAAAGCTTGAAGGTTGTATTATGGTTTGGAAGATTGACATTCCTTCTGATGACTGTGCAATACCCAACCGTAATAGTAGTTGGTAAAGGTTTAATTCGTGTAATCGCCATGGCGGGCTATCTATCTCATAAGGTACTATCTTGAGATAATCCAGGACCATGTTTCAAAAAGGACTAACGAACCTTTGAGTTAAGTCTTCTATTTAAGGCATAGATTAAGAATGGTATTAACCTGCTATCGTTGCTTTGATGAAACTCTTCTGCAATTTTATCTACTTCATGTCATGAAAGTACGTCAGTCAGGAGTGTTCTTCATGAATCATGAAGGTGATCATGTTACCTCCTTAGGAAATTAGATACGAGATGTATGGACTCCGTATGGTTAGATATTAAGATTTCATGGAAAGTGAATGATGACAGTAGGTCAGTGGTGGACCATAGTAAGGCAGCAATGATTCTGCGAGTAATGAGCTGATTACAACCGTGAGAGTTGTATTGGAATGTGTTGAGATTGAGTACCACTAATCGGGTCGTGGTAGTGTATAAGTTATCATTGATAGACTAATTAAGTAGAGTATCTACCTATTGAATATTTTTCTTTCTTATCAATAGAGAGTCGTATTACTATATGAGGAAGGTTGCGGTAAGCATAGAATCTAGTAACGATGATTATAGAATGAGATCCCAGATTCGATTTTCGATGTCGAGGGAGTTTCAAAGGTATTGTGTATAAGCTCGAGGAAGAGCATGGGTCCATAGAATGATGGACGGATAGCAAAATATTTAGGCATGTGAAATACGATGCTATAATACTTGATGTTGATATATATATATGTTTTTTCTCCTATGACAAACCTCTATAGTTCAGAGGTAGATTCCAAGCCAGATATTTTATGGTATTTTTTTACATATATACAATTCTCTTCAGTTCGTTCTTTTCTCTTCTTTTCATTTCATGTAAGCTGAGAAGAACAACCCTTCCAGAAGGGGAGGTATTGCCGAATGACTATCTATCTGTGTGATAGAAGCCTAGTAGGATACCATCTATTGTTTAATTGCTTGTCAAGTACTAAAGGCTGGCCACCTTCTGTACTAACTATGCATATAACAAGTGTTCATGATCATAGTGATCTCTCAATAAATTCCTTTACTTCTATTGATTGATCAAACTTTGGAAATAGAAACAGCTGAAAAAGGAGTAATAAAGTTGTGGTAGTATTCGGAATGGAACACATTCGTGATACTAAGGTTGACGTGGTTATTAAAAGGTTATAGAACGCTAACGAGCAAAAGTATAACCAGTATAATATTAGGAACGGAAAGTAACGATTACGAACTGGAAAAATGGGTATTGAGAAGCAAAAGCTATGCTAGAAGCTATGATAGAGTGCAATAGACTTGAAAGAATTTGGAATGATCACTTAACGCGATTAGTTATCTTACGATAGATCATGTTAGTATCGAGGTATCGCCTTATGAGATCCTTGAGGGAAGACAATGTCGATCTCCCTTATGTTAGGATGAAGTTGTAGAGCGCAAGATGCTCGGACCCGCAGTAGTCCAAAGGACCAAGGATATAATAGATCTAATCAGAGGACGGCTGGTAGTAGCCCAAGATGGACATAAGAAGTATGTTGATTGACACGAAAGGACAAAGAATAGGAAGTAGGGGACCTAGTGTTGTTATAGGTATTCCCTTGGAAAGGAAGGATGAGGTTCGGAAAGAAAGGAAAGCTAAGTCCACGAATTGTTGGACCCTTGGATATATTAAGACATATTGGGAAGTTAGCATATGAGCTAGCCCTACCCCGAACCTGTAGCAAGTTCATAACGTGTTCCGTATCAATGTTAAGAAGTGTAATTCGATGCCAGATAAATAGGGGCATATGAGCGCATAGACATGCAACCCGACGTAACCTATATGGAGCAACCAGGAAGGGTTATAGATGAAAAGGAACAAGTGCTTAGGAGAAGGGTTATCAAACTAGTCAGAGTTTGATGGTAGAACCACAATGTGGGAAAATTTACTTGAGAGTTAGAAAGTGCAATGCTAAGAAAGTATCCCTATTCATTTTATCTGATTCCGGGACGGAATCCTTTTAAGGAGGGGAGACTGTAATAACCCCAATTTTTGGAAATTTTTGAAACCCTTATGAATAGTGTTTTTGCTGAATGAGAAAACTTTTCATGCACACTATGTAGGGTTCTGATATGGATATTCTGAGATTTTATTAGTACTATATGGTATATAAGTGTATGTAAAGATCGTCAGAATCCAATTCCGAACACTTTGATTTTTCCCGGAAATAACTAGATACGGAGAGAATTGAGTATAAGGTAACAGGATAAAAAGGATTTAAATTAAAGGATTATAATAGAGGATCATAAAAAGGAATATAATGTATTGAGAAAGGTTAAGGGAACCTAAGTAATAAGATCCCGGGTATGATCCTTCAAACGATAAACGAAAACGAAAGTTAAGCGAACCGTATAACAGATCAGCGGTCATTAGGCAAACAATTAGGAAGTTAATCAAAGGGATTAGAGAGAGTGATGTCACCCAACCAATGAGAAGGACAAGGAGGGAAAGATGACATCACAACATGACATAGGCATGACATGGGAAGGAAGGAGATGTGGTGGATTTTTAACCACACAAAATCAAGGTTAAATTGGTAATTAACAAAAACAAACAAAACCAAATCAACCACAAGCAATCATTCTTCATCAAAATCAAAAAGAAACCAAGGCATTGCTCTTCATTGCTCTCGGCTTTTTGACATTTTAAAGGCAAGAAATTCAAAATCAAGATCCAAGCTTCCTAAATTGGTGAGTTAATTCCCTAATCATCCTTATGCATAGTTAGGGCTATATCATGAGTTTAAGCCATCAATTTTCTCAATATTCTTCATTAAATCAATGAAGAAGATAATGAATAGTGTTTTCAAGTTTTTAACTTGAAATTTTTCTTGATTTCCTTTAAGATCCAAGCATTCCTAAGACTTCTCAAAGCTTCTTAAGGCTTCCTAGCTCCTCCCACCACTTCAAGGAAGGTATATCATCTCCAAACCCTAGATTCCTATGTTTAATAAGATGATTTTGATTATTATGGTGATATTGTAGCTTAATGTTTGTGGTTTAGAGTTTGGGTTGAAGTGGTATTGAAATGGAATGGTAAATCTTGTTGTTTTGATTAAAAGAACTTAAGTATAGTTAAAGTTAAGCTTAGGCATAAGTATAAATGTTGGAATTGAATTGATTGGGGCTGTTATGATGTGATAAGTGGATGTTGGTTGTGTTTGATTTGAGGTTGAATTGTGGTTGGTTTTGAATGGTTTAAAATTGGGAAATCGCGTAAACATAGCCGTCGTAACGTCCGATTTTCTTTAGACTGTTTTTTGCATAACATTAGGACCCGAGAACCCCCTGCTAGATTATGACCATTGCCATTTCTAGATAGCTCGTGTTACGAGCTTCGTTTTGATATGTAGTTCGTTCGATTCCGATGCACGGTTTAGGAGAAACGACTGTTTCAAATAACGGCGTTTCGCGAACGAAACTTTTCCCCTCGCCTTACTTTGAAACATAGGTTAAAGACCAAAAAGGGTTAATTATGTATGAAACATTTATGGTAAGTGTGTTAGGAGTTGGTAAGACACTCGCGAAGGAATCACCTTAAAACTCGTAAAGTTAAATTATTAAAAATGGTGGAGCCGAGGGTACCGAGTGACTTAAGAGAATCAATAAGCGCAAAACAAGCGTTAGAGTCTAAGTTAGTTAAAGTATAGATTTACAAGTGACTTTGGTTTAATTCCAACTTACTTGTTTATAGGTTACCAGACTCGTCCCGAGCCTTTTATCACCCCAAGTCGCTCAGGCAAGTTTTCTACCCGTTATACTGTTGTTGTGATGTATATGTATATGCATTATCTTGCGTAGATGCATGTTGGTTAATTAGCAAATGTTGCGATATATTGTAGCATGTTATATGGTACATATGCATGCCTGTTTCGTATTCTTGCCATATATATATATCTGTTGGTTCAGTTGATAATACCTATGCTAGAGGATAGCGGTAATTTGCATATACCCTTAGTATAGGGACCCAAAGGTGAAAACATTTTCTAAAACCGGGAGTCGAGGATCCCGAGTAGATTTTATATATATATTATATATATATATATATGATTATAGTTTTAAAACTATTAATCGAATAAGGTTTATTCGATAATTTATTTTATTATTGAATATTATTTCAATATTATTCGAGGGCTTATGACTCCTTTATATTATTATTGAATATTACTTGGATATTCATTCGAGGATGTATGACTCCTTTATTTTATGAATATTATTTATAATATTCATTCGAGGTATTATGACTCCGCTTATTACTGAAATATATTCTTTATTTTATTAAAGAATAAGGTGTCAATAATCAAACTTATTTTCGATTATTCAAATAAAGATAGTACTTTCATATAAGTATATTTTTGGTTATTTAATATCCATTTCAAGTATAAGTTTTAATACTTCTACTTCGATTATTTTTATAAGGATTATCTTTATAGAATATTATTTAAATAATAATATTCAGACATTTTCTAAATATATTGGGACTGATTTACTTCATTAAATCAGCATTACTCCAAACACTCTTTAAAGTGTTTTCGAGTCTTCAAAATGATTTTTAAAAGTTAGAGCGGATCCCAAAACTCATTTTTATATTTAAGATCTTCCTTTTAAAAAGGGGATTTAAATACTCGCTCAAAACCTGAGGGATCCGGCTCTATGGTGTATTTTATATTCGCAACAAGGTTGCAGTTTTGGTAAATGAATTGATTACTTACCCAACGTTGGGAAGTAAGTCCATCTATTGAGTCGGCATAAGCAACATGGGCTCAGTGGGCGTCCATGATAGTGTAAGTGGCTCAGTGGGAGTCCATCAAATGCATAAGTGGCTGAGTGGCAGTCCAGCATAAGGTCCTATTGCGACCAGGGTGATGACCAGTGAGGAATTCGTCCGTCTACTAGTAGAAAAGGTTACTTATTGGTATCTTTGCCTGATCAGCAAGATATCTAGTTTATGCCAAAATTCTTTTCCTCTCCAAAATTCATTGGATGTTTCAAACTCTGTCCATACCTTTACATGACAGAGGTTTTCAGGAAATGTATGGGAGATATATATGAATATATTATATATCGGGACTTAATGAAGTATCTCGTAACTTTTATTTATAATGATATTCAAAGATTGAAACTATTCAAATCTTGTCTTGTAGTCTCATCTATGTGATGAACTTTTGAAACTGATTATAACTTGAACGGGGGGTAGTTCAAGTAGTATTTGGGAAAGATATAAGTATTTTGGGGTATCTTGTAACTTCATCTTTTAAACTTATATCTAATTAATAATTGTCTTATGAATGACAAAGATTTTCAGAAAAACGTTGAGACAAGGTTAGATATATGAGATCACCTTGCAACGATATTTTTTTATACAGTTATACACTGGAACTTTGTGTATATTATGCATGGAAGAGGACTTCCAATATTTTGAAAAGTATATATGTATATATATACTAAATATTTTGCGACTTCATCGCATTAAGATATCAACTTGGTTCATTTCTTTTGACCAAGACTTTCATGAGTACTATGAGAAGGCTCATATATGTTAATCATATATATATATTATTTTGGTGGGCTTGCTGCTCACCCTTGCTTTCTTCTTTCATCACACAACATCAGATAGACAAGATGAACCGGACCAAGCTCCCGATTCGCAAGAGGTTAGAAAACGTTCGGCAGTCTTCTGGAAGCGTTGATGGCTGTAGGTGAGGTAGGGACACCATAGGCTAGGCTTTCAACTTTTGATGTACCAGATTTATGTATATTATGAATTGTAATAATGGCAAAGAAAATATAAATTTATTCAGAAAACCTTTTAAGGTGTATTGGCAGATAATTGTGGAATAAAATGACTTGTGGTTATTTTTTTTATGTTCATCTCTGAGACTATAACGTGTGGTGTGTGTGTTTATTGTGGGGTCACAGTACAGAGTAGTTGAGTAATTATTAGATTTGGTGTTATTAAGGAAATGGAACTCGTGACAACCCGGATCCCCGACCCCGGATCTGGGGGTGTTACACTTACTTAGTTAAAAGTTCTACTTGCTACTATTGGTTTATATATCACCATTTACATGATAGTAAGACAAGATAATAAAAAAATATATCTAGCCTAACTCCATACTACTTCACTACTCTATTCCAGAAACTTTGAAAATCTCCACATTTGCATGGAAATGGTAATGCTTCTTTATTCTCAAAATCCTGCTTAACAGGCTGCCACATTCCTTTTTCAAACACCCAACGCATGTGAATGTGTTGTCATTGTCAACAGCTATTTTGAATTTGATCATCTGTCGGGACTGTGTTGGTCATTCATCGGGAACTTTATTGATCACCGGGGAGTCTTGTAAATCATCTGTCGGGAGTCTATCTGCCACTTGACTCTATTTTTACTTATACAGAATTACAAGACATCTCATATTTACAATTAGTCAACCTATTCTGCATATCAATCTAGTAGTCAATATGATTTAGAGAACACTACACAATCTACCAGACTAAAACATGTTATTTGCATAAATGTGCTACAGTACTTATTTGTTACATAAGCTACACTCTCGATGGATGTCAAATTGTCATCCGTCGGGATTATATATATTAGATCATCCGTCGAGAGCTATAAATTCCACTAAGTTAAATCTACTAAGGTGTTTTGTTTGACCATCAAGTTCACAACATATTCCTAACACTTATAGGATAGCGTGTTAATCTCTATTGAAGCGAAAGTGAATAGGGGTTTAGAACTTGCCATGCTAGCATAGGTTCATGTATTTGTGCATGATTTGTAGTAATTTTAACCATCTTACTTGCCCTATGTAATCATGATAGATAACTTGCGCATTAAATTGTTATGTTGTCAAATTCTATAGACATATAGGGTCTCAATATAATTGGTGTCTATTCAGCTTCTATCTCTTTTGTGGATGTATGGTAGTAGGGTATTCGTACAATGAAAGTTGGCGTTTACGAGTTTCGTGTTATCTGATTAGTTGTCATCACCATTGCATGCTAAGGTTAAGAAAAAGGCTATTTAATGAAGTAGTAATGAAGTTAGAATCCCATGTTTGTCTCATATAGTAAATCAAACCTTTTAATCTCTATTTAATTGCATGTTAGTTAATATCGTAGTTATAAACAATCTCAACTTGTTATCATCTTAGCATTGAATAATAACCATACCATTGTTACATAAGTACATTAATTGAAATTAACCTAAACCAGTCTTTGTGGGAACGAACTAGAAAGAATTCTATATACTTGCGATCGCGTATACTTGCATAAATATTAGCGAATATTAGCGAATATTTTCGTCCTAACACTAAACGCGAATGGGCGATCAGATCGAAGACGAACTACTTTTAGTCCTTTATGACTATTCCGATGCCAATGAGAATGCTGTTGTAGCTAGGAGGTCATTCCACATCAATAGCAAATTCGGGTGCATCAACAACAATAACATGAACAGGTGCCTAAATTCTTCACAACACAAAATATGGGATCGAATTTACTGATTACAACGCGCAACCGCTTGCGCGGAACCTTAAAAAACTCGATCAATTTGAAGTTTGAAATGAAAGAAGACGACCAAAGTGGCAACTCTCTCTGTCTCCCGAAATTCATTAAGTTTATAAGCAAACTGTCGATACAATCCATCAACTAGACGGCGGATACGGAAGCAATTTTTCGTGAGTGGATTAATCGTATAAGGGAAGATCCTAGGCTATTATCCTCTATCTCTAAAGGTTACCTGAGAAATAGTAATAAGGGGCTACATGGTAAGGGGAGGCGACGAAAGGAACTTCTTGCATTGAGTGAGAATATCCCCCTTCTGTACATGAGTAGACTGCTCGTTACGCCCTTTCTTTTTTTTACGGACCAAATAGACGTGTAAAATATTTTCCGGGGAGTGCAGGCTATGGCTGGAGTTGTACAACGAATGCCTGACAGTTAGTAATCAATAAATGCACTACAACTACGTGAAAACCATATCAGACATCCCGGCCAGAGGAAAATAGACCAGTTAGTTGAAATGTAATGCTAGAGTATGCAAGAATGACCATCCTCATAGCTCAATAGCTCATATTGCTCTATAACTCAACCTTGTCTGAACTGACCATCAGCCTCATATTGCTTTATAGCTCAAGAAATGAAAAGGAAGTGAGCTAACTCGACATGAGTAAAATTCAAATCGTAACACCTCACCACAAAACAACCTTTATAGGAGTACAACATCTGCATAAAGGGTATGGGTGATGTCTGGATTTAAAGCCTTTCAAGGTACAAGTATCAATCTTTCCTTTATAATAATTTAGAGCCCCTCTGATCCCATTATGAACAAGAAATCAAATTATACCTCATTCTGATTATTAATGTTAGATATAGATGCATAGATCGAGTTAATATTTAAATATTTTAAAATTTTTTAACCCAATAATTAGTAATATTAAATATTTTATATTTAACCAATAATAAATCATTTTATTTTTATATATTCATATAAATATATAATAATTTACAGATTTATAATAATAATAAAATAATTAGGAAGAACATATGTGTATAGTTTAGACATAAGCCGTGAGTGTTGTTTAGGATGATAAGGAGACTGTGTCTAATAGTTCAAAATTTTAGTAATTTAATAGTGTATATAACACTATTTATTAATGGAGTAACGGTTGAAATAAATTATAATCTATTCTGATTATTATATTTTAATATAGATAAATAGTATATATATATAGTCTATATATGGATAATCCGATCCGAAAAAATCCGATCCGATAAAATCCAATTCGATAAGTATAGGATATGGATTTGATACGATTCGATCCGTTAATAATACGATTCCTTTACATATATCATAAAATACTTAATATTATCAATAAATATACTATATATTATTGTTAGGTCTCAATATGTTTGTAGAAGGGGGGTTGAATACAAACAATACCGTTTAATCGAATAAAATGTGGAATAAAAAAGTAAAACAAATTCAAGTTAAATAAAATTATTATTAAACTTGAAAGGTGTTACAACAACGGTATCGTTTACAAGGGATTAATCTCAAATCAATTATCATAAATCTAGAATAAATTCGACATGAACTTTTTCTATTTTTGCAATAAAAGATCAAATGCTAAAAGCGATTTGAGATTAAGTTCTAGGGATTTCGATCCGCTAGATAGTTACACAAGAACAAGAAAGGTATTTCTAGTGGATTAGATTTAACATAAATACTAGAAATAAATGATCTGTGAATTTGTAATAAGTTCTCTGCAGGTTTTCTTTTTGTTCTGTGTTCTTATGTATAATATTCAATGCTCTGCGTCTCTTGAAAAACAGCTGTTGTGTTTTAATAATGAATCCTGTGATTTTTAACTGGCAAGACAATCCATTTAGCTCAGCATGACAATCCTTTGAACTGGTAAGACTTTCGGTAGGACTATCAATTGAATTGATAGGACTTTCGGCAAGACAATCTAAATGCACTAGCATGACTTTCGGTATGACTATTGATTGTCATACCGATTGTCTTGCTAATACAAAAGATAGTCTTGCTGGATTAAAACATATTTTAATCAAATAATAATTCTGAATTAATTAATCAATTAATTTAATTAATCAATAAATTAATCTTTGCAGATTTAATTTTTTCTCTTAATTAATTTATATGACTTAATTAATTAATAGAGAATTAATACTAATCTTGAGCAGCAACCATTCTTCTTAAAATCTTCTGAAAATCACTGTCAATTATGAATCAATTCCACACTTCAATGTTGACACTCGATGTACTATCTGGTTCATGAGTGACTAACTTCTGTGACGTTTCTTCATGCCTTGACCTTGATACTCTTGATTTTCTTCAGACTAAATCCTTGTAATTAATTGATACCCTGGCCAGATCTCTGTCACTTGATTAAATCCATAATCTTGATTTATATCACTGAGGCTTGATCAATTTCTTGAGCTTCTTCCAGTGAATTAAGTCATCAAGTCTGTAGAAGAACAATGTTACTTAATCCTTTGACATATGTTACTCTGAGAGATCTCTCGGATGATAGGACCACTATTTACTTGTTACATCCTTATTTGAGTTGAGTTAAATCCTCGAATAAACAAATAGGCTATGACATATGCCTTTCAATCTCCCCCTATTTGTTTGTTAGACAATAACAACAAATACCTAGAGGATAACTCAACTAACAAATAAGAAAAAGATATAAACAGTAATGCAAAGTAAATAGCAGAAAAGTTATGGATTATATTTAATATTTTCCAGATTCCAAAAGAAATTTACAAGTGAATACAAGATAGATGTTCCTCTAGTCTGAACATATAACTACATTAGTCTATCTTGATTCATAAAGCTCTAATCATATTACATTGAGTTTTGAGCTACTTGAATTCAGTTGTCTTCCCTTCCGAATTCACCTTCTTCCAAATCTTCACCTTCTTCCAAATCTTGAAGCAACTCCTTGTCAAAGACACGATCCTTTTCTGAAGTGAAGCTGTCTGGCCTGACTGGTTGAACTCCAACTGTCTTTAGCTTATTCTTGAGTTGATTGTACCTTTTAATATTCTTTTCACAATAAGCTTGAATCAGATCAGCTGCTTGAGTTTTCAACATGGATGAATATCCAGCAGTTCTTAAGTGATGTTCCATCCAGACAAGATGCTTAGCTGAGTAGTCTTTAGGAGATTGTGAATCGAGCTAGCAGATTTGAAGATAGTCAGACTTAAAGAATCTTACCTGATGAGGATTGTTGACCACTTGAGGACTAGCCCTGCTGGCAAACTCTTTGAGCCTTTCTCGAAGAACTTCATTCAATTCTGAGCTTCTTTTGACTTTGTTGAGAAGAACCCAAATCTCTGACAAAGAACGATTCTCAAACAGATGAAGTGACACCTTGAAAGATCCTTCGCTCTGACAATATACAATATGCTCATCTTTAGTGATCTGTCAAAGGCAACTATGATCCTTGAGACTTCAGTCTTTATAGCATTCATGTACATGTCATTGTTTGGATTAGAGATCTCCAGCTTGTCCAGAAGATATAGAAACTGCCTATCATTGTTTGTGCTCACCTGAGGCATATCAAGTACTCTCCTAGCTTCATCCCATTTTTCACAAATCTTCAGTCTGACATCTCTTCTCCTTTCTTGAGCTTTAATGTCATGAAGACGTTGCTTTTGAAGAGCTTCTGTTCTTTGGATGTCTTTCCTCATGTCAATGATTTGGGATACCTATTTGAGTTCAGCTTCTTTTCTTTTCAATTCTGACTACTGTTGCTGAAACTCTTTCTCAAACAAAGGATCCACTGGAGCTTCCTCTTCCATTCTCCAAAATCACTTTCCCTCAGCTTCAAAGAAACCATCTTTATCTTCCAAGACTGGTTCAGTGAGAACGTCACAAATATCAAAGTCATCCTGTTCTCCACTATAGTAGATATCATCAGGCTTCCCTGTGCCTCCAGCAGACAAATCTTTTTCTTTTCCCTTTTCACTTCTCCCTTTCTTCTCCCCCTTAGTTGAGGAATCCTCTACAGACTTTACCTTAGATCCTCCATGACCTCCATCACCTCCAGAGCCTGAGCCTCCACCAGACGGCCCTTCAAAGAAAGTCCTTTGATCTTCATTAGGGCAGTGAGAATTTTTGATCATATGGTACAGGTGCTTCATCCCTTCATTCAGATGTTCCATGCCCGTCTCTATCTTCAGAAATCTGGAAGAATCTAGTGAATGATTCATTTCAACCAAGTCTTCAAGAGAAGTCATTCTTGTATGTAGAGAGCAGAAGTTTGAAATGTCGTCAGCTGATAACGTTGGAGATGCCTGGATTGAGTTAAGCTTTGGTAACAGATGTCTTCAAATCTGATATTTCAGTCCTAATGAGAGCCAGCTGATTATTGACAGAGGTGGAAGAAGAAGACCGTTCAACCACTTGTGCTTTGAATGATTTAGCTTCAGCCTGACTTTTTGCAAGTTGTTCCTTGAGTTCAGTAATTTGAGCTAACAGATTTTCAGTATTTGTGTCTGTGTGTGCGCTCACCTGAATATCTCTCCTGTTTAATTCACTCAACTCACGTGCTTGTGTATCTCTCAATATAATTGCTCGTGAGGAGTCTTCCTGAGGCTGATCTTCTGTACCTACATTTAAAATCACCCTAGCCTCTTCAAGAGAGGTCAGTGGTGGGTGCAATGGGAATTCGCGAGTCTCGATCCTCAGTCAAACCTATCTTTTCATGTGAAATAGATGTCTGAATTGCTTCAGGGATAGATTGACCGAGTTGCCCTCCACTTTCTCCAGATAAATCTGCGAGTGGAGAATCCCGTGAGGGAGCCAGAGGTGTTGGATCTGGGAGGGGAGAAAATGACTCTATTAAAGGTGGCTGAGAGTCAGATTCTCCCTCAGAAGCATGTGACTGCTCTTCTGCCGTAACTATGGCAGGAACTGTAACCGACTCAATGTGCACTCCTCGCTCCATGTCCTGAGTATCATCTACTGGTCTGTATGCTTCCATTATGAGTAATGGAACTGTGCTTGACTCAGTACAGGATGCCATGGCCCTATGGCGAATTTCAATAGATTCATCATGTTAAGAGAATGTTTCTAGTAACTGTTCAGTGGCCATTTCAAAGTCCATGTCCTGTTGGGAGGACAAGGATGGGCTTTCAGATGCCTCAGTAAATGTTCTTCTTTTCTTGGGTGGAGGCAGAGCTGAGGGTTCATTCACATCCACTAACATACTACTTCCTACTAACCTTTTAGGCAACATTTTAGACAGTGGGGGAGAGGTTGAGATAGGTTTGTGACTCTGTGTTTGGCTCTATGACCTGGGATTGAAGCTGTGGTTCTACAACTTCATGGTCAGTCCTATCAACCACTGGGGGTCTTTCAACAGAAGTAGGAATAGGTTGAGTTTGAGGAATTATTACCTGCAGAGGAAGAGCATCTGATGTTTGAGCCTGGTGGTTTGAACCACTGGAGGTTGAGCTTGTTGTTCATGAACCGAGGAAGATTGAAGATAGGTAAAGGAATATAAGTGGCCATGAAAGCAGATACAATTACTGGGACTTGCATGAATTTGAAAGTTGTGTCTTGGCGGGGTGTAAATCTTTTTGCTTACTGGAGGGGGTTCGGTTAGCTGAGGAGTTTAGCAAAAAGGCTTTATGCTCAGGTGAGAGAATATGTTTTGCTATGAGCAGAGAAAACAAGCATAGTAGCATGAGACACTACGATTTGTAGAATGATCACGTAAAGCAGTAGTGAGACGTCTCAGAAGAATGGGTAAAAGTAGTTTGCCAAAAATTGATCCTTTGATTGAAAACAACCGCAAGACCAATATACTGCAGAGTGGAAGTGATGTTGTGAAAGTTGGATTTAGTGCAGTTGGCAAACACTTTAGAAAGAGTATCGAAGAAAATGTCTCATTCAGAAACCAAATTGGATTTAGACAACTTGGTTAAATTAATCACCCCCTGATAGTGAATAGCATGGAAAAAGTTTGAAATATCATTTTCAGAGGGCAAATTACAGAAATTGTCCATAGGAAAATTTAACGCTTGATTGACGATTGTTTCATCAACTACATACTGTGTGTTTGCCATGGTGAATGAAAAAGATTTAAAATCATCGGCCACAGTAGAGGTTGTGCAAATCAGTCTGAGCAGATCAACATTTAAAATCACATTTGATTTAATAGCAAAGCTAACAATCGAATGGTCATTTAAAAATCTAATCCACGGCTTAAATTTTTCTACATCACATTTATCTGGATTAAAATAACCAACAAGATTATGCGAAATAATTTGGAAGCCATTTTAAAATAATAATAAGACACACTTTCAGAATTTTAAGAGTAATATTAAGAAAATTCGAATTAATGAAATTAATTTAATAATTCGAATTAAATCAATTATATTCAAAAAATTAGAAAGAAATGTATCTCGTTAAAGTTCTTAACTCACAAAAGCAGATTTGATAAACGCACAAGACACCAAACAAATTAAATAGAATTACCCAAAATCAAACAAACACAAACTGATTTTTTTTTAACAAAAAATCGACAGTACTTCTGTATGTATATATGTGTATGTATATAACAGGAGTGAGGTTTTTGTTTGCTGAGTAAAAACTCGAGCAAGGAAGACAATGGAGGCGGTTTGAGTTTGATCGATAGAGAGAGAGAGAGAGAGAGAGAGAGAGAGAGAGAGAGAGAGAGAGAGAGAGAGAGAGAGAGAGAGAGAGAGAGAGAGAGAGAGAGAGAGAGAGAGAGAGAGAGAGGAGAGAGAGAGAGAGAGAGAGAGAGATGAGAGAGAGAGAGAGAGAGAGAGAGAGAGAGAGAGAGAGAGAGAGAGAGAGAGAGAGAGAGAGAGAAACGAGGAGAAAAACAAACTGATGGAATTGAAAAAAAACAAGAACTGAATGATTAATCAAAACACAAAAAAACTTTAAGTAGACAACTGGTATGACAATCTAGGAAAGTCATACCGATTGTCTTCCCGATTGTCATACCAGGCAATTTGAGAAGACAAAAAAAAATAGTAAATATATAACTGGTATGACAATCTGATAGTCATACCGATTGTCATACCAGTACAAAAAAAACATAAAATATCTGATATTAATTTTATTACTGGCATGACAATCAATAGTCATACCGATTATCTTGCCAGTTATAAAATTAAACTGAATTAAAAAATAAACAATTATATGTACTGGAATGACTTTCAGCAAGAAATTTTGGAAAATGATAAAATAAATTTGCAAATGAATTTTTCATTTATGAAAAATTCATTTGTAAATTCACTCAAGAACAGATTTCAGATATTCACAAGTTTAATCACTAAAGCTATTCAACATACCCAATTTACCAACTAATTTGGTAAATGTGGATTCATCAAGAGGTTTAGTGAAAATATCTGCTATTTGTTCTTCTGTTGGAAAAAATAGTTCAACAGTACCATTCATGACGTGCTCTCTAATAAAATGATACCTGATGTCAATGTGCTTGGTCCTTGTATGCTGCACAGGGTTGTTGGTGATGGCTATTGCACTTGTATTGTCACATAGAATAGGTATTTTGTTCAATACAGAGCCATAGTCCCGTAGCTGATTCCTAATCCACAAGATCTGAGCACAGCAGCTTCCAGCAGCAATATATTCAGCCTCGGCCGTTGAATTTGAAACTGTTTGTGTTTCTTGCTGTACCATGAGACTAGTCTGCTACCTAGGAATTGACAACTCCCTGAGGTGCTTTTCCTATCAACAACACTTCCTGCGTAATCTGAATCTGTATATCCAACAAGGTTAAAACCAGATTCTTTAGGGTACCAAATACCTAGATTTGGTGTTCCCTTAAGATATCTTAAGATTCGTTTAACAGCAACGAGATGAATATCTCTAGGATCCGCTTGGAACCTTGCACATAAGCATGTAGCATACATAATATCTGGTCTACTTGCAGTAAGATAGAGTAACGAGCCAATCATACCTCTGTAGCTTGTGACATCTACCTTAATGGAGTTTTCACATGGTCCAAGCTTGACAGCTGTAGTTGACGGAGTCCTTGCTGATGCAGAATCCTCTAGATTGTACTTTTTGAGGAGTTCCTTGAGATACTTGGATTGACAAATAAAAGTTCCATCTAACCTTTGATTTACTTGTAATCCAAGAAAGAACTTCAGCTCTCCCATCATGCTCATTTCAAATTTGCTGTGCATTAACTTAGCAAATCTCTTACAGAGATTATCATTAGTAGACCCAAATATTATATCATCCACATAGACTTGGACTAATATAGTATCATTCTTATGCTTTTTAGAAAAGAGAGTTTTGTCTATGACACCTCTAATAAAGCTATTTTCAATAAGAAATTCAGAGAGAGTGTCATACCATTTTCTCGGAGACTGTTTGAGTCCATAGATAGCCTTGAAAAGAAAGTAGACAAAATCCAAATGATCTGGATCTTCAAAACCAGGAGGTTGCTCTACATATACCTCTTCATCCAGCTTTCCATTCAGAAAGGCACTCTTGACATCCATTTGATAAACTTTAAAGTTAGAGAATGCTGCAAATGCCAGAAATATCCTGATGGCCTCTAGTCTAGCCACTGGAGCATAGGTTTCATCATAATCAATGCCTTCAGCTTGAGAATACCCTTTAGCTACCAGTCTTGCTTTGTTTCTTGTAACCACACCATCTTCATCTAGTTTATTCCTGAATACCCACCGAGTACCAACAGCTTTCTTGTGTGTAGGTCTAGGTACCAGTTTCCAGACTTGTTGATGTTCAAACTGATTGAGTTCATCTTGCATAGCAATCACCCAATCTGGATCAGTCAGTGCTTCCTCAATCTTCTTAGGTTCCATCTCAGAAAGAAATCCTGAGAACAGACACTCATTTTGAGTAGCACGTCTAGTTCTGACTCCAACATCTGGATCACCAATAATCAACTCAAAAGGATGAGCTTTATTCCAGACAGCTCGTCTTGGAAGATTTGATCTTGATGATTCGCCTTGAAATTCATTGGATGTTATGTCCTACTAGTTGATCCTTCAGCATCTCCCCCTGAGTTGTTGCCATGTTGAACTTGAAGATTCTCCCGTCAGTAGCAGTGGTATCTCCATTGTTGCCAAAGTTTTCCATCACCATTACCTTGAGTATCATCAGTATTAACAGGTTCTTCACCAGCAACAACCTCAGGTTCTTGACCATGTTCTGATTCGGAATCTGACATATCATCAAACTTCAGTGTTCTCAGAAGGAGCTTCAGTTTGGATACTAGGGAGTTTAGTGTCATCAAATATAACATTGACACTTTCAGTTACTTTGTGTTGAGCAATGGATATACACTCTGTATGATCTTCTTCCATATCCAACAAAAATACCTCATATGCCTTTGCCCTCGAATTTACCACGACGATCATCTCATCCTTGAGCACGAAGCATCTGGCACCAAATACATGAAAGTATTTGATAGAAGGTTTCTGTTCATTCAAAATCTCATAGGAGTTTTCATGAAGTCTTTGTTGATTAGAGTTCGATTCTGAGTATACTGCAGTATTGACAGCTTCAGCCCAAAAGTACATGGGAGAACCTGATTCAATTTAACATCGTTCTTGCAGCTTCAATCAATGTACGATTCTTCCTTCTACCACTCCATTTTGCTGAGGGTTCTAGGAGCTGAAAAATTGTCTGTAATCCCTGTTGTCTGTACAGAATCCATTGAGAAGTGAATTCGTAATTCTGTTCCTTATTGACCTTATTGCTCTAACAGGGACATTAGAATCTACTCGATCAACTTGATATGATCAATCACAACTTGTGTGTGTTTCATCCTTAGTGGAAGGAAATAAACCCAAGTATACTTGGAATAGTCATCAACTATCACAAGACAGATAACACTTCTTTGACATCGAAAAGGACCATTAACTGGTCCAAAGAAATCCATGTGCATAATTGCAGAACACCAGTTATGGAGGATGTGTCAGTGCCTCTGTGACTTGCTTTCTTTGACTTTCCTTTCTGGCAAGCCTCATAGTCCTTCTGGGGAGAATTCCAGCTGAGGCAGACCTCTGACCAATTCTCTTTTGACAAGAGAATTCATTGTTTTGAAATTGAGAGAGAAAGTCTCTTGTGCCATAGCCAACTCTCATCTGACGATGCCTTTGCATAGAAACAATTGACTTCAGGATTGCTTCCAGAGTTCATGTCAGCTACGAACAGATTTCCTTTCCGGATTCCCATCAAGGAGGGTTTTTCATTTTTCTTGTGCAGAATCTGACACTTCAGCTTGTCGAATAAAACATTGTAGCCGTTGTCACAGAACTGACTAATGCTAAGCAGATTGTGTTCAAGTCCTTGCACAACATACACATTTTCAATGATAACATTTCCAGCTAGCAAACAGCCATATCCCTCAGTTAAACCTTTGCTGTTATCTCCAAAGGTAACCACTGGGCCAGCTTTCTCAACCACATTTGATAGCAGGGCTCTATCTCCGGTCATATGTCTTGACGATCCGCTGTCAAGAATCCACACTACCGGTTGTACCTGTTTAATGCCCTGCAATACAAATGGATTAGACCTTCTTCGGAACCCAAGCTTGGCTGGGTCCGGCATACTTGTAAAATTGGCCTTTATCAGGCAAAACAACATTCTTAATTTTAATGTTCTCAACTTTCTCAATGACTGGACATTTGACCTTGTGAACAGCCTTGACAAATTTCTGTTTAGGCTTAGGCACAAATGTCTCCTTTCTAGCTTTAGGAGGACTAGCAGTCTTAGACCTATCATGCTTCCTATTATTCACATGCTGACGAGGAGTAGTCTTATCATTAGAAACATGCTTACCATTAAAATAAGCATACATCAAATTAAAAGCACAAGACATACAATCAGGAACACCACATGCTTTATGAGAGGGATTAACAATAGGCAACTTATGCATGGTAGACATGGCATTTGTGTTATCCAACTCATGTGTGTCTGAGTTAGTCTCAGTTGCTTTCACAACTTTGACTGGAACCTTTGACACACTTGACTTGGAAACAGCTTTCTCATTAGCATGATCTTCAGCACGGATTTCTTCTTGAATAATAAATGAGGTCTCATCAAATGGTTCAGCAATTGATTCTTTATAGAGGGGTTCATCAACACCCTTAAGCACATGTGGTACTTCCCTGCCTTTAGCACAGACATGAGGAGGGGAGTTTATGCCTAATTTTCCAATAGCAACATTGTAATCATAACCTATTCCAGATGTTTGATTAACAGCTTGCTTATTGTAAAACTCTTTGGACTTCGAACAAGAATTAAAGTAAGCTTTAACCTTAGCCTCAAGACCGGTGATCTTGTCTTTGAGAATAGTTTCGAGTTGTCTATAACAGTCAACTCTATTCTCTAGAAAAGATACTTGTTCTTTTAATTTATCTTGATTAATGTGCACAAGTCTTAATTCATTGACCTCTTTCTCAAGGTCTTTGATTTGTTGATTTAACATTTCATTATCACGACGAGCACAATCTAAGGAACCTCCTAGATGATAAACTAATTCAGCATCAGTAAATTTTACCTCTTTTCTTGATGAGGTGTTTGCATCACTAGCCATGAGAGCAAGATTCCCAACTTCTTCATCTTCACTGTCAGTATCATCCCAGCTTCTTCCCTTTGCCAGGTAAGCCCTTTCAGATTTACTCTTCTGATTAGAATCGTAAGAGTTCTTCCTAACTTGTTTTGGCTTCCTGCATTCTGTGGCAAAGTGTCCCAACTCATTGCAGTTGAAGCATCGAATGGTGCTTCGATCAACCATCCCTGTTTTGTACCCACCACTGCTGGTGTTAGAGGATGAAGATCCACCTTTCTGGAATCTGTTGTAGTTGGACTTGTACTTGAACTTGGGATTCCTTTGAATCTGACATTGAGAATCTCTTGACAATCAGGGCCATTGACTCATCCTCCAATTGCTCCAGTTCTTCCAAGGAATAAAAATCATCTCCTGATTGATTTGTAGTAGGAGGATCAAATTCTGCTACTATCACATTTTCTTCAACCTTGGAAGACTGTACCATTCTTTCTGACTGTTGAGATTGTTGTTGATTTGTGGTTGTTGTTGTTGTTCATCAGCTACTAGAGCAGTAGACGTGCTGACCACTCTTCCTTTCCCGTAAACTTCCTTCTGCTGAATCTGCTCCAACTCATAAGTCTTTAACACACCATAGAGCCTTTCCAAAGAAATCTCACTCAGATCTCTTGCTTCTCTTATGGCAGTGATTCTATGTTCGAGATGAGTTGGCAGTGTTAAAAGGAACTTTTTGTTGACCTCCCTGATGGAATAGTATTTACCATTAATGTTCAGGTTGTTGATCAATGCATTGTACCTCTCAAACACTTCAGTGATTCCTTCTCCTGGATTGGATTTAAAGTATTCATACTCAGAGGTTAGGATTTCTAACTTGTTCTCCCTAACTTCCTCTGTGCCTTCATTAATAACCTCAATAGTTTCCCAGATGTGTTTGGAATCTTTACAGTTCATCACATGTCTATTCATCAAGGGATCAAGGGAATCTACTAAAATTAATTGAAGGCTAGCATCCAGGGAGGCTTCTTCTTTTTCAGCAGGAGAAAAATCCTCAGGATCTTTCACATAAGTTCTTGCTTTGGTAATCACCACATCATTTTCTATTACCTCTGGTTCAATAACCATCGGAATTTTGGACCCTTCTTTAACACTTCCAGATATTTGGAATTTGCAACTTGTAAAAACAATAGCATCTTCTTCTTCCACATAACATAATTTTCTTTATCGAATAGTGGAATTTTAACGGTTCCAACTTTTTGTGTAGTCATTATGAATTTTTGAGTAAATAAAAATTCAAGGAGTGAAAGAATCACAAAAGTCTAGGATCTTGATTTGTTCGTTAATCAGAAGGCTCTGATACCAATTGTTAGGTCTCAATATGTTTGTAGAAGGGGGGTTGAATACAAACAATACCGTTTAATCGAATAAAATGCGGAATAAAAAAGTGAAACAAAATTCAAGTTAAATAAAATTATTATTAAACTTGAAAGGTGTTACAACAACGGTATCGTTTACAAGGGATTAATCTCAAATCAATTATTCACAAATCTAGAATAAATTCGACATGAACTTTTTCTATTTTTGCAATAAAAAGATCAAATGCTAAAGCGATTTGAGATTAAGTTCTAGGGATTTGATCCGCTAGATAGTTACACAAGAACAAGAAAGGATTTCTAGTGGATTAGATTTAACAATAAATACTAGAAATAAATGATCTGTGAATTTGCAATAAGTTCTCTGCAGGTTTTCTTTTGTTCTGTGTTCTTCTGTATGATATTCAATCTGCTCTCTTGAAAAACAGCTGCTGTGTTTTATATGAATCCTGTGATTTTAACTGGCAAGACAATCCATTTAGCTCAGCATGACAATCCTTTGAACTGGTAAGACTTTCGGTAGGACTATCAATTGAACTGATAGGACTTTCGGCAAGACAATCTAAATGCACTAGCATGACTTTCGGTATGACTATTGATTGTCATACCGATTGTCTTGCTAATACAAAAGATAGTCTTGCTGGATTAAAACAGATTTTAATCAAATAATAATTCTGAATTAATTAATCAATTAATTAATTAATCAATAAATTAATCTTTGCAGATTTAATTTATTCTCTTAATTAAATTATATGACTTAATTAATTAATAGAGAATTAATACTAATCTTGAGCAGCAACCATTCTTCTGAAAATCTTCTGAAAATCACTGTCAATTATGAATCAATTCCACCACTTCAATGTTGACACTCGATGTACTGTCTGGTTCATGAGTGACTAACTTCCGTGACGTTTCTTCATGCCTTGACCTTGATACTCTTGATTTTCTTCAGACTAAATCCTTGTAATTAATTGATACCCTGACGAGATCTCTGTCACTTGATTAAATCCACAATCTTGATTTATATCACTGAGGCTTGATCAATTTCTTGAGCTTCTTCCAGTGAATTAAGTCATCAAGTCTGTAGAAGAACAATGTTACTTAATCCTTTGACATATGTTACTTGAGAGATCTCTCGACGATAGACCACTATTTACTTGTTACATCCTTATTTGAGTTGAGTTAAATCCTCGAATAAAAATAGGCTATGACATATGCCTTTCAATTATATAACATAAGATTGAACGGATGAGAAGAATGGAAAGGCATTTTGCATATATTTCCATGATAATTTCTTTTTAATGTGAAACAGAGGCCAAAAAATAATAAAATATCACTAGTCATTTGAGATACTGTAATCCTTTACATTAACGCACATTTTTATCATGTTGATGCCTACTAACATGATCAACAAGGAGTGTCAATTTAAAGTGCCTTGACAAGAATAAATGTATTTCATCGTAATTTTCTGAACTTAAACATTAGGGGCAGTGATAAAAAAAATATTCATATAAATATAAGTAAGGGATCGGAGCTCTGATCTGAAAATTCGAGATCCTAACGGATCCGGATATGGATCGGGCCGTAAAAATCCGACTAAATCCGATCTGAATTCGAATTCGAGAAAATTTAATAGATCAAGATACAGATCAAGGCTGATCCGTTCCAGATCCGATCCGATCCAATCCAATCCATTGACAGACCTATATTTAGATAGTATAGTTGAAACAAATTATAACCCGTTCTGATTAATATTTTAATATTTTTATATGGATATACATAAACTTTGCATGAATAAAAACATGTCAATTTAAAATAATTTTGAGATCTTTTGGGT
Source organism: Apium graveolens (assembly GCF_009905375.1). Classification (NCBI taxonomy): domain Eukaryota; kingdom Viridiplantae; phylum Streptophyta; class Magnoliopsida; order Apiales; family Apiaceae; genus Apium; species Apium graveolens. The sequence continues at coordinate 37,333 of NW_027421603.1, forward strand.
CTGTTAGGAATATGTGTATTAGTTTGATGATAAATTAAAACAAAACACTTAAGTAGAAATCTAGTGTTTGTAGCCTCAACGGATAAGACCACTCTGGCTATCCGTTGATGGAGTAGCTTTACTTAGAAATAAGTTTAATATTGTAGCACATTTCAGTTTCTGTATTTAAGCTATAACTCTTAGATGTTGTGAGAAATTATAAGTCATGTTGATACTAGTGGATATCAAAATAGGAGGGCTAATTGTAAATATTTCATGCCTTGTAATTTTGTATAAATTAAGTAGTATCAACTGATAGATTAAAGGCCTTCAACGGATGAGAACAAAGCTTCAACAGGATGTCTCTAAAGCTTCAACGGATAACATCCATCAACGGATGAGTGCATCAACGGATAAAGCTTCAACTGCTAATGCATCAACGGATAAAGCCATCAACGGATGAAAGCTTCAGTGGATGCTAAGTTCAATAGCAGTTGATAGTGACAATTCATAAGCTGACAGAGGCACATGGGTTGACAGAGATAATTGGAATGTGGTAGCCTCTTGGAGGAATCAAGAAAATGCAGCATTTCCATTCTGGTGCAAACAAGGAAGTATTCAAAGATTCACAGATTATCCTAGATTGTATTGGATAGAGAAATGAAGAAG
>NW_027421604.1:0-49033 GCF_009905375.1 Apium graveolens
TTACTAACTGGTTCATAAGTGAGAGCTCACTGGGAATTCTTATTTGTAAAACAGGGTACTTCATCCATAAATTTTAAAACAAATGTAGTGCAAAAATATTTAAAAGATTTTAAAATAAATAAAGTGTGAAGAGTTAACTTACCTTAATAGCAATATCTCCAAATTATGTTGCCAAAATGAACCTACACATACACACATACACTTAATATAATAATCAGAATGTTAACATGTACATGCCTCTAAGCTAACCACACTTCAACTTATAAAGCTTAACCCATAATAACAATTAAATGTCACTACAAGTGACAAAATAAATTCATATTGACAAATAAATACGACCATTCTCATATAATAGTTCAAAATATGTACGCGAAACTAAAACAAACTCAACACTTAAATACATTATATATAATAATAATAAATCAAATATAAAATTTTCATAACCTTACGTGTAAAAATATCATTATACAAAATAAGTATAATCAATTTAATAAATGAGCATATTTAATTGGTGCACTAATCTAAATGCATATCTAAATCAAACATATATTTAACATATAACATATGAATTATTATGCATGCACAAAACATGTAATTATAAACATAAATTCATGCATTAAATATTTACAAAAAAATGGTGATTATTAACAAAAACATGTAATAATCAACATCAAACTAAATGATTAAATTAAGTAAACTATAGTGTTATACACATAAACATGGAACTAAATAATAAAATAAACTAATAACAAGTGAATTAGAATAGTCATACATAAGTTCACAAAAATGTAATTTAATATTATAATATATATATATATATATAGAAGTATGCAATAAACATGTAAAATATATAAGTAAAAATATAGGAAATAGAACATACTTGAAAAGAGAAGATGTTATACAGAGACAAAATGATATGCTAATAGCCTATTTATACACAAGTTGGTTACTTATACTCAGATTCAATGGGTTAGTGGTTACGTGATCACAAATTTAAACAAACATTATCTCTTTGTTAACCTGTAGTGTTTCACTGAGTTTTTCAAATACACATAACACGTACTAATAAATATACACAACATAACTACACTATTATTAAATTCTAGTGATAAAATAAATATATATTAAATTAAAATTATGCACATATAAATTAAAATAATTTTTTTAACCTTAAATATTTTAGATAACTAGAAATGTTTATTTTTAATATAAAAATACGCATCTTTAGATTTAATAACAAATCTATATAATAAAATATTATTTTCTTAAACATGTAAAATACATAAGTAAAAATATAGGAAATAGAACTACCTGAAAAAAAAGATGTTATACAGAGATAAAATGATATGCTAATAGCCTATTTATACACAAGTTGGTTCAACTAATACTCCGATTCAATGTGTTAGTGGGTACGTGATCACAAATTTAAAAACATAACATGAAGTGTTTTTGACTGAGTTTTTCAAATACACATAACACGCACTAATAAATATACACAACATAACTACACCTATTATTAAATTCTAGTGATAAGAGGAATTAAAGAAAGAATGATCGCAAGGAGTCAAGGTATGGGAAAATTACAAGTCAAAGATCAAGTGATATAATTGTGATGAAGTCGGACACTTTGCTCATTCAAAGCCAAACGCTAAGAAGAAACAAGTCTTGATCAACAAGAAGAAGAATTGAAGCAAGTTTGGACCAGAAGAACAATTGGGACGACACATTAGGGGAGTACAAACTATGCTCACAAAAAATTGGATAATGTTCTATTATAAAGGTCTTTTCTTAATTTTAGGTAAAAGTTGTTGAGATTTAATCTAAAACTTATTTTTAGATAATAATATTTGTATTAAGTTTTATTTATTTTGTGTTACTGCTGAATCATGTAAACCACGTAGGTAGACTAGGTCATTTGTTTGTTTCACTAATATTAGGAAGAGTTGTGAATAAGTGGGGGTGTTAGAGTATTTGTAGGAAGTAGTTGCATGATTTTAGCTAACTCAGTAGTTGGTCCATCCTTTAAATATTTGTATGTTCTCAGTTAGAATAATAAGCAGAGAGAACACAATGTAGTCCATGAAGACACTCCATATTTTCACATATCAATCTTTGTTTTTATAATTTCATCAAAAGTTACAAAATAAACTAATGGAGATTAAATAATTTAAACATGTATATTTTATTTTGTTGAATGATATTATCTTGTTAAACTAACACTGTTGAACAATCAACTTTTGGAAATTTATATGAATTATTCATAGTAAAGTCAATATTTATTTAAATTGAAATGATATCAATAGTTTAAATTTGTTTTTATGATTTTCTTGCTAATAAAATATGTTAAACACATTATTGAGACGTCATTTTAAGGATTAAATAAAGAACATGAACTCACAAATTGTTATGATAAAAACAAACACATTATTCTCAAATCTACTTACTCAAATTTACAGGGAAAATACAATATTGTAAAAAATAAAACTTAAATAATCATCATAAACATATTTATGTTTGCAAAATAAATTGAACAAATTAAATATTTAATCTTGAATTATAAAGTAACTTATATAAAATATGTAAATGTCAAGATTAATGAATACTCATATGTCTTTTCTAAAAAAATACACAACATTAATAAATGAATAAGAAAATATTTTATACACTGAATATGAAAAAAAAATTATTTATCTTTATCGCCTCCCAACAACACCTAGTATTTTACAAAAAATATAAATTTAAACAATTCGATAAAAATAATGAACAATTATCCAGTATCCAATTTAAAGTCTAATTATATAACAACTAAATTGACTAATTATTATTGAATCAATATATGTAAATAAGGTACATATTGATAAATGATATATAAAAATACATTATATTTAGTGTTAAATATAAACCATAAAAAATTTGAAAAACTCGTTTGATTCGATCTTAAGAAAGTCATATTTAAAAAGGCCCGAAGCTGCCTGAACATCTATTTATTATAAAACTTTGCTTCTCTCATAAAGAAAAAAAACTTGGATTTACACAAATTTGGAATTTTAAAAATATCGAAATAATTTTTTTGATAGTTTTTTTTTTCATCCAATTTTTTACACTAAAATATTTTGGGATAAAATTCTAAATGGGAAAAAATTCTGCACATCTTTAATATATTTTAAGAAAATTTAACAAAAGTACATTATTTTTTGAAGAAATGAAAAGTAATAAAATTAAGTTTTTTACATATATCTAATTCGGACGTGATGTAATTTGCGCCATTCTTGGCCCTCAAAATTTTGTATAAAATCCAAATTCAATAGTTTTTTAGAAAAATTGATTCGATCCAAATTCTAAATATGTAAATTAATAAAGCCACCCTTAAAACAATTTAATTTATCTTTATTTAAATTATTTAATATTTATCTTTTAAGTTTAAATGAACATTAATCTTTTTTAGTTGAAATAAATTAGTCAATTAAATTATAATTATTATGTTCCCACTATGGCTTATTGGCTTTCTATTCTACCAAAAATTTATTTTGTTTGCTAATAGAACCTATAATATTTCTCACTTTGTAAGTCAAGAGTTATTATTGCTATTTAAGCAAGCAAAATAACTTCTAATTGGATTTAACTTCTTGTACCTAGATAATCCATCAAGAAACTAACAATTCATGTTTTCAATAGAATTGCTCAGACCAAAATTCAAGACTTGTTCCACTAAAACCAAGTCCTAACAACACTTTAAATACTCATTTTAATTTGATAAAATTTACATAAAAATAAGTCAACAAAGAAACATGCAAATCAATACAAGAAGCAATGTTTAAGATATAGTAAGTCTACTATAGACCACCCCACATGAAGCATGTTTTTTACATAGTATTTAGCATAAAATAATTTAGAAATAGTAATAGTTGCTGCAATCACTAATGGGGAATTCAGAGGATGGAATCAATGGCATGTTGTTCTCCAAGTATGCAAGAGCGGCAGCAACCCCACTTCCAAGTTGTACCAAGGAACCAACATCCTTAAGAATCATCTCCATACCAGTAAGACAGCCTATCACTTGTAACTACAAAAAACACCCGTAAGTTTATAGTAGAATATTTATAAATATTTCATTGTTTTTCGAAATGGTTAGTAAGAGGTAAATAGAGAGAAAATATTTATAACTTGTCTCGTTTATGAGTGATTGTGTGGTCTTAGTAAAAGGAAGTAGGATACAAGGTTATGACTCATATTATGAATTTTGACATAGTTTTTTTAAAGCTTCTCAAAGAGAATTGAGGAACTAACATATTTTACTATTAATCTTGTGTCTGGTCAATATGTAGATGCAACAAAATCTATAACATTGAATATAAGAAATGACAATATACCTCATTTAGATTTCTCACATGATCTATCCTCGAATCCTTTCATGCTACTTTATTAAGTCCAGGCCATTAAGATCCAGTTGTATAATTCTATGCCCTTCTAATAACTTCTCAACTATCAATGTACGCAGGTACCATAACCGCACTAACAATATGACTAATATGACTAAACCGTTCATCTTTCTCAGTGCAGTTTTTCAGCCCCGAGGCTTCCACAACAAACCTGTGATATGAACATATAGTCACACAATATCCAAAAATTTAAAATAGAGATGAGCACAGGATAATCGATTCTTAAAATTCTGTAAGCAATTAGATGATGAAATAAAAATCGACTACAATTAAAATCATTGCACTTATAATTCTTAATCATCTATAAACTGAACTGGTTTGTAATATTTACATTGTATCTACAAATAATGGTTTCAACATGTTTCTACTTTTATGCATCTCACAAAGAATACATAATCAAACAAAAATATTTTTAGTGTTTTGCTTAAGCTGCATATAAGAATAAAGCATTTAACTTGTTGTTGTTGCAAGGGGAGTGTGCCTTGCTATTATGTTATTAAATCTTTCCTCGAATATTAGATCAAGTGATGCCTGAGACCAAATAAAGTTGAATGGAGCGAGTACAAAATCTCGTGTTCAATTTGTTTCACCTATTTGGCTCTCATTACATAAGCAACTCATGACTTCTTGTTTATATATAAAAATAATATATAAGACTCTGTGTTAGGAGGGTTTGGAGGGTCAGATATATTTCAACATATAAAGTGAATTCAATAATTATTGTAGTTTGCTAGAATCAAGAATATATGATCACATTTTGTGTAATACACTTATGTATTATAGCCACTATCAGATATTGTCGCTTATGAATTTTTGCACATAAAATTATATAATAACGCTATGTTAAATCGTAGAAATATATAAAAACACTTTCCAAGATAATCAAAAAATTAATAACTTTCCAGTTCTTTGAGAACAACTTTGTCATCAATATCACCAACACCAAGAAAATGCTTGATGTACCAATGGATCATCATTCTTTGGAGCAGACCTTGACGCTTAATGATATATAATGATATCGCTACATGGTAAGGTTTTCTCCAAAAACTTTATCAAAATATCCACAATTTATTTAAGTTCCTCTTTAAGAGAATGGAAATGTGTGATATGATAGCTGAGTAATGGTATTTGATTTTTTAAACCTTAAATCTAATAAACATGGTTAATAATATGGAAATTAAATTAATTTAAATTCAAAATAAATAAGAAAATAGTAGAGATGATAGAAACATTACAATTTTCCTCGTATTCTAGTGGAATATAGAGTGTTGTATACATGTATGTCTCAATACATGGAGGCTCTAATTTTTTATAATGGTAGTACTTTGCAATGGAGAAATTTGATCAAAATTAAAGAGTGGTTATTAATTAGAGAGACACATTGTGTTCAATTTAGTTTTACTTACACATATTTCTCAACAAATCAATTCTATGTTAAAATCCTTTTTATCCATATAATTAACAAATTGAGTTCTAGTGGCGGATACTTGAATCTCGTAACATGGTAAAAAGGAGAAAATAAAGTGTACCAAAGTTTTTTAAGTTGTAAAAGAGAACTTAATCGTTATATGAATAAATATCCATTCCAACCTATATTATGCCTTAAAATCTCAATTCTAACCCAACCACACCTTTTTTTCCCTTGTGACTTCAAAGCAATCATTGTATTATGAGCTAATAGCCTTCCTTCATTAAAAGCACTCTGTTTGTTAGACACTGTCTAGATTAAACATAGTTTGAACTTATTCACCACCACCTTCGACAGTATGCGGATCACAGCATTATGAAAATAGATAGGTCGAAGATCTTCCATATGTTTCAGTTATTTAACCTTAGGAATAAGACATACAAGCCTACGATTTAGTTCCCTAGGCCCATGTCGTGTATCAAAGAAAATCTGACAAAATAGAACAACATATCTTTTAAAAAAATTTCAATACGTTTGAAAAATGCCGGGTTCGACCCATGTGGATCTAGTGAGTTGTATTGATGCATGAACAAGACTACATCCTTAACTTCCTCCTCCCTAATAGGTACTATGACCTAGTGATGGGAAATAATAATTAAAAAAAGTTTGCAAAAAGGGTAAAATTTGACACGACCTTAATCGAATAACCATATATCAAACAAACGGTAAAAAAAACATATGTGTGTGTAAAGCCATAGGAATATCGAATATGCATGTCCCATAATTACAATATACCTATTTATCTTGTCGTGGTTTCGATATTTTTGTTTATAACTATGAGCCAAAGCCAAAGCGACCAAATCGAGATGTTCCTCCAGACTCTGATATTTTACCTTGAGCAGAAGATGCTTTTTTGATGAGTCGATTTGATCCATGTTTGTGGAGAAATGACCCTGCTAATGAGAAAGTCAGGTACCAGGATTTGTAAATAACAATCTGAGAATCTCAGATTGAAATTTAATTTAATTCCTTATCACCAAATGATAAGGAGTTGTCAAAAAAGAGTACAAAATGTTTTACCTATCCAAGGGAATCCATGTTATAAAGATGGCAACCTTTCCACTTTTGCTAACTTGATACATTTCCCTGTAGTAGGTAGCAAGGTCATAGTTGCAGATCAATGTCCTCCACCAATACTATAGATGTCATTTTCTTCGTTATTTGTATTAGTAACATATCACCTCTCCGTCCTTGAACTATTCTTGTTATCGACACTTATGGTATCTCTTCTTTCAATATATTTGTTCTCACTTCCCGTAGTCAATATATAATAAAACATCTGAAAGTATTGAATTTCTTCTTTGTAGTACTTCATTCTATAAAGATTAACAAATTATTAGAACATGGAGCAAACAAAAAGTCCAAAATACAAATTCTACTTTTACAACGACAAGTGATACCTTACAATTTCATACCACTGTCATTCCAAACAAATCCCATTACAACTCAGAACTGATAATAAGATACGATTGACAGATAAATATAACTTAATAAATCAAAACCCTAATTAACACATAGTGTAACATCCATAAAAGATCCCAAACACAAAATAACATAGAAACACGAAAGCAAGGAGGTAAATTAAACAATAATTAACAATAATCGACCAAATTTAATCTTCTCCTAAATTAAATTTAGTGAATTGAAGAACTTTAGGAAAGATGATTTGGGGAAAAAATACATTTCGTTCAAGGTTTAATCTTTTCCGAGATTTAATCTTCTTGGAGCTTTAGTCTTTACAAAGATTTAATATTCAGTGTTTGAGAGAAATATTTCAGCAAAGATTTAATCTTTCGTCGCCGTGGAGATTGTTTGACAGTCTGTGTTTTTTTTTTGTTTATTTAATAGACAGCCGGGGAAAACAATTTCAGCAAGCCCGCTCACAAGTTTTGAACAAGACCGCCTAACTTTTGGGCCCAAATCTCTGATCTACTGTAACGATTATATAATGTATTGCAATAATATGTATTTGTAAAGACCTCGAAATTTTGTTGATTCAATTGCAATGTTTTTAAAATCCCTTGCAATAGACATGAAATCACCTTTAACCAGCAACGTTTTTTGGATGGTTTTAGAAAATCTGGTTGCGAAAGCAATTTTATGGTATAGTGATCTAAACCATGTATAACCATTATTCATCTAATTCCTGATTCTCCTACAGGCTGGAAGTTATTCCTCATACATACCCTGATATACTCTGGTGATATTAATGAATTACTTTATGCCCCGAAATAAATGTTTTATCAATGTTAATTATGATTCTGTTTTATTGAATTACAATATTATCATGTTGAATTGTTATAAAATTGGACAAGTTTCTAAATATGGAACAGATTCGAGGTCGAACCAGATTGGTGGTCATATTAGGTCAATGTGTGCCTTGAATCCAGTATAGAGAACAGAGCTGTGTGCCTTAATCGGGTTAGTGTGTTACTGATCAGCAGCCTAACCTTGGTTTTAAACTTAAAAATGAATATCCAATTCTAATAGTTGCATAACAAGGAACTAGATCCTATGAATCATTTCAATTGATCATTGTTAACACCCGATTATTATTATTATAACTTGCTGAGCTAGTTAGCTAACCCTTGTGAATCTGTTTAAGTCATTCTACAGTTAAAATGGAAATTATTGGTAACGAGGATCCCCAGTCCAGTATGCGATCTACGATTCCCGGTTGAGTTGGATCGAGCTAGTTTGAGTTATGCAAGTTTGTAAGAATGATTTCATTTTCAGTTGTAAGTTAAACTAGTTAGGATTTGGTATGACGTAATAAAAGTCAAGGTTGTGGTTGGTTTCTCATATTTTAACCTATAGTGATCCGTGTTTGCATAAATAAGGGTAATTGTATATAATATTTCATATACAGGTTTATATAATATGTGTGTTGTGAACCCCAAACTTCTGACCCGGGTTTGGAGGGCGTCACAACCACCATCTCTGAAGCTAATTTACTACTAATATTACCTAATATACAACCAGTACTACCACTAAAGGTACCAACAATGCTACTATAAATTGCCACTACTAAGACTAACCAATATAACATCAATGCTACCACCTGTAATACCATAATTAAACTGGCGATAAATGGAACGGCTTAAGCTAGCACGAACTTCAACCCCAACACCAATAATACCACCACTAAGCTACCAATACGACCACTAAGCTACCACCAATGCAACCACCAATGCCACCACCAATGGCACTACTAAGACTAACTAATATAACATCAAAGCTACCACCTGTAATACCATAATTAAACTGGCCATAAATGGAACTGCTTAAGCTAGCACGAACTTGAACACCAACACCAATAACACCACCACCAATTCTCCTGCAAAGATTACCGCTTTCAATGCCACCAATTGCCCTAATAAGAGCACCAGGACCAATGACACCATCAATTCCAGCAAATCCACTACTAATATTATCGTTTCTGGTACCACCAATGTAACCACTAAAGATGCTAGTCTTGCTGCCACCAATCCCACTTTTAAAACTACCCAATATACCACCAATGCTACCACCACTTATGCCATTATTAAAGTTACCACCAATGATACTCCTTAAGTTAGCATGAACTTCACCACCAACAATCCCACCATCAATTCCACTCCTAAGATTACGACTACTAGTGCCACCCATTGGACTAGTAAATTACCATCACCAGTGACACCGCAAACAGTATTACTACTGGATTAAAGAAAAACCATAACTCTATAGTTTTCAATTAGTTACGGATCTATAGAAGTTACTAAGCAACGGGTTCCATTGAGGCAGAAAATGGTGACCCTACCTATTCATGTATTGAAAATATAAGTTCTTCCAACACTAAAAAATTTCCCAAACAAAGCCTACATATCTATCAAGTAAGAAATCTCATCTTCAACCATGTGTGTTGTGAAATGAAGTTAAAAAGTGATGGGGCTTCGTGAGATCTTAAACTCCGAATATAAGTAAACTTCGTGTTTTATTAGGTCAACAAAGAGTAATTTAGAGTTTTTTGTCATATATACATTAGAAACAAAATACACCCCACATAGATCCACTTGTACTATCTACATTTATATTAATAATATATATTGGCATGGTAAAAGTTAAAGAATAAAAAAGAAACCTTACACGGTATATTGATGAAGAGAAAGGGATGGCACTTGGAGCATTTTCTTCATTATTTTCGGAACTTGTTGCAAGTAGCAAGAAAAATATAATTCCTGTGAAAATGTCTCTAAAGTAAGGTCATACATACACATAAAATAAATTTAATAGTATAATTCAACAAATATGAACATAAAATATAAATAATGCCTGGGATTATGTTCTATAAATTTTCATTTTTTTCATATATCATGTATTCGAGTATTTATGAGGAACAAAAAAAATTATTACAAATGTAACTGATTTTTTTTCTAACCTTGACATATAATCTTGAAAGGATAATTCTTGACATAGAGGTCATGTAAAAACAAATACAAGTGACATTCCAAGTAAATCTACATACATATATACATGGAAAATGAGATACTTATTTCAGTGTTTGATTTCTACCAAAAGTTTATGCAAATAACACATATGAAAAGAAAATGAAGAAACAGGGAGATATAAATTATTACCTTAACTTTGTTAAACAACATCAATTCATGATAACCTGTAAACCTTATCCACTTAGTCCTCCACCAATTCATTTGATTAGTCCTCCACCAATTCATTTGGAGATGTGTTTAACCTTAGAGCACCAAAACACTCTTTGATAGAAAATACAAATAACTCCAAAACACTATTTTATGGCCTATTTGATGGCCATGTACAAATTCATTTTGTTTGTAAGGGCGGCGGGCTTGTGCTCATATTAGGGTTTTACCTACATTTTTAATATTCTATACTTTGCAGGCCCAATTGTATATCATGGGTTTCAATGGGCCCAATTTAGTTTAAATTATTTTTTATCCTAGTATTAATTTCTTATTACAAATTAAAAATTTTTCTTTTTATAAAATATAATTTAACAAAGTCTGCTCCATGTATTATACAAACTAATTGGGTGTTGATTTACAACCATAAGTAAACATGCATTACTCTAATTTATTTTGTATTGTAAATAAAATGAGATTCTATAAATTAAGTGGTAAGAATTTTATAAAAAACTTAACTAAAAATGATATTTTCTCAGGAAATTTTAAATTTTATTTAGTGAAATTATATATAAATTCCCTACTGACCTCAACTAACAATAATATATGTACTACTACAACCCTAACTAAGAATAATAAAAGTACTACTATCATACATTCAAGTCTTAAAAACCTCTCACAATAATTGAGATATTATTCGTCATGTAAAAATTAATATTACAATAACAACATTTAATCAAATTAAATTTCTGGAGGTATAAGATTGAATACCAAATTTTTGACAAACAAGTTATACTTATGGGAAAAAAGATACAATTTTAAAAATATTTACTAATTGCTATCTTTATTTAAACATATGAATTAAAATGAATGATAATATGATTGTTGATTTTTATTCTATTCTTAGTCAATTTGATTTGAACATGTAAAATGACAATATATTGTGGGTAACACTATATATACCATATTCATTCACCCGTTGATTGGGAAAAATCTAAATTGGGAAGAAATTGAATGAGAAATCAGCTGATAGTGTCTAAGTACATAAGTTGTTTGACTTACCCATATGTACTTTGACATAATTATAATGAATATTTTTAATATTTTCAATTCTAATGAAAATTTATTATTTAAAACAATGCTTATATTTATAAACTTGTTTTGTAACTCAAAATTTTCAATACACAAGTTTTCCAACAAATTTTGGGTTTTTTTTACAAGGTGGGTATGAAATGCAAAGAGAACATTATTTTGTCAAATATGTACCAAAACATAATTCCATTATTTTTTTTAAGATGAATAAAGTGGATACGTACAAAAATTACTTCTAGAATTTCCTTCTTTGAATAAAATTATTAATATTAAACTTTAATTCAAAAAAAATTATTATTTTAAAAAGATATGTAAAATTATTAATTTCACATGAACAAAGTTCAGAAAACATGTATTATGGGATGAAGTATATTCTACTAAGTTTGGCCTAAGATTTTATGTAATTCCTCATTTATATTCACTTTGGTATGAAATGACTATTATGGCCCAATAAGCATTTTTTTTCTATATAACAAATAGTAGAAAATGACTACTTAAATTTCATACCAACTTTGTAATTTTTTAGTTATGATTTGAATCTACGATTATATTAGTGTTAGAAAATATTTTTCTTAAAAAAATATTTTAATAATCATGCAAAGTAATGATTTAAGCAGAAAATTATAAGTTTCTAACTTCAGTTGAGAAAATTTTATAATGAAAATATGTTTTGGACAAATAATTAATGCTTACAAAAATATATTAAAATTATTTAAATATCATTTACATTACTTATATTTTGTACTACCCATTTTTTATAGTTCTTTGAGTAATTTTAATCCAAATTAGTTATTTGAATAAACATTTCTTGCAAATATTTTAAGAAAATATAAAAAAATAATAAGATCACCAAATTCCAAGAAAAAATATTAAAAAAGGAGATCAAAATTTAAATTCAAAGTTTATCAAATCCCAGAACATAGTTCAATTTGTGCCCAAAGGCGGAACCTACCCATGTGGTAGGAATTGAGTTCTGATTTCCTGAAAATTAAAAAATGGTTTATAAAACTTCAAAAAAAATGGTGTCAAAAGTTGATGATATTAGTAAATAACTATCACATTTTTTCCATTAGTATTTCATATGAAAGTTTAACAAAATGACCTCATCACTATTTATTCATGAATACTTCTCATCAATATTGTTCATATTAGTATTTTTTTGATATTATAGCATATGTATTAGGATTCCTTATTGATTTTATCTTTATATTGATTGTGTGTAAGTGTGCAGTATAGAAGCAGAAATTAGGTTAACACTAGTAGGTTAACACTTGTGCATTTATTTTATCATAGGCATAACCTACAAGCTCTCAAGATATTTGCTCATGTACAGCTAGGGAATTTTGTAATAAGTTTTTATTCAATAATGTAAAAACTATTCTTCATTATTGAGTACATAATTGGATTTGATTGTTATAATTATATTGACCCCTTCTATAGGTAACTAAAGGCCTAAAAATTGATATCAAAGCTTGGTGTTTATATAAAATCACTTTAAGATCGAGAAAATAATTATTAATGGCAGATAATGAAACTCAACAAAATGTGCGGTCATCCATTAGCCATAAACCAAATCAACAACAATATGAGCAGATATGAAACCCTCAAATTTCCTATCTTGAAAATTAATGAATATCATTTATGTAAAGTCCGGATGACTATTGAGACACTTAGGTGGTTAAGTGCAAGGCACAACCGCTATCAAGAAGATTCCAAGGAGAATACTCAATCACCAGTATGAGCACTTTGACTCAAAAGTTGATGAGTCTTTTTTTGAAATCTATGATAGATTTCAGAAATTGTTGAATGATTTCTGACTTGTTGACATAGAGTATGATCCAGCAGATTCAAACTTGAAGGTTCTTCTTGCACTTCCTCAAAAGTGTGACTTGAAATTTATATCAATAAGGGATAACTATGATCTTGAAGACACATCTCTAGTTGAGATATATGGAATTCTCAAAACTAATGAACTGGAGATGGAGTAGAAAAGTAAGACCAAATGGGACAAGACATGTTTCTCTCAGGGTAGAGGAAAAAAATAAGAGAGAAATTTGCAAGAAAGAGCCATTTCAATATGAAAGGCCATCATTGTATAGTCTGACACCGAGTCTCAAATACTCATGATGACTTACAAAATTATTGAGGAACTGAAATTGATCATGGAAATGATGAAGATATCCAACAAATTGATGCTCTTTTAGTTAAAAAGTTTAGAAATATGGTCTATATAGACTTTAAAAAAAATGTTTTTGAAAAAAAGGCTGTAGTTCCTCCAACTTTACCATGATAAGAGGAATTAAAGGAAGAATGATGGCAAGGAGACAAGGTATGGGAAAATTACGATCAAGTGCTATAATTGTGATAAAGTCGGACACTTTGTTCCTCATGTAGAAAGCCAAACTAAACAATAGAGTATAATTGTGATAAGGTATGAGCACTTTGACTCAAAAGTTGATGAGTCTTTGTTTGAAATCTATGATATATTTGAGAAATTGTTGAATGATTTGTCACTTGTTGACATAGAGTATGATCCAGCACATTCAAACTTGAAGGTTCTTCTTGCAATCCCTCAAAAGGGTGACTTGAAAGTTATATCAATAAGGGATAACTATGATCTTTAAGACACATCTCTAGTTGAGATATATGGAATTCTGAAACTAATGAACCCTAGATGGGGTAGAAAATTAAGACGAAATGGGACAAGACATTGTTTCTCTAAGGGTAGAGGAAAAATAAGAGAAAAAATTGAAAGAAAGAGTCATTTCAAAATGCCATGATTGTATAGTCTGACACTGAGTCTCAAATACTCGTGATGACTTACAAAATTATTCAAGAACTGAAATTGATCATGGTAATGATGAAGATATCCTACAAATTGATACTCTTTTAGTTAAAAAGTTTAGAAATATGGGCTATATAGACTTCAAAAAAAATGGTTTTGAAAAAAAGGCTGTAGTTACTCAAACTTTACCCTGATAAGAGGAATTAAAGGAAAAATGATAGCAAGGAGTCAAGGTATGGGAAAATTACAAGTCAAAGATCAAGTGCTATAATTGTGATGAAGTCTACACTTTGCTGCTCATTCATAAAGCCAAACTCTGAGAAGAAGCAAGCCTTGATCAGCAAGAAGAAGAATTGAAGCAAGTTTTGACCAGAAGAAAAATTAGGATGATACAATACAAGAGTACAAACTATGCTCACAAAAAATTGCATAATGTTGTGTATTTCTAACAAAGTAAATTTTATTTTATATATGATTAGACTTTTTTCTATTATAAAGGGCTTTTCATAATTTTAGGTAAAAGTTACAAAATAAATTAATGGAGATTAAATAATTTAAACATGTATATTTTATTTGTTGAATGATATTATCTTGATATTATCTTGTTAAACTAACACGGTTGAACAATCAACTTTTGGAAATTTATATGAATTATTGATAGTAAAGTCAATATTTATTTAAATTGAAATGATATCAATTAGTGTAAATTAGTTTTTATGATTTTCTTGCTAATAAAATATGTTAAACACATTATTGAGACGTCATTGTAAGGATAAAATAAAGAACATGAACTCATAAATTGTTATGATAAAAAAAAACACATTATTCTCAAATCTACTTACTCAAATTTACAAGGAAAATACAATTTTGTAAAAAATAAAACTTAATTAAGCATCATAAAAATATTTATGTTTGCAAAATAAATTGTACAAATTAAATACTTAATATTGAATTATAAAGTAACTTATATAAAATATGTAAATGTCAAGATTAATGAATATTGATATGTCTTTTCTAAAAAATACACAACATTAATAAATGAATAAGAAAATATGTTATATAGTGAATATAAAAAAAATTGTTTTATCTTTATGGCCTCCCCACAACACCTAGTATTTTAGAAAAAATATAAGTTTAAACAATTCGATAAAAACAATGAACAATTTTCCAGGATCCAATTTAAAGTCCAATTATATAACAACTAAATTGACTAATTATTATTGAATCAATATTTGTAAATAAGGTACTTAATATTGGTAAAGGCTATATTAAAATAAATTATATTTAGTGTTAAATATAAACCATAAAAAAAATTGAAAAACTCGTCTGATTCGATCTTAAGAAAGTCATATTTAAAAAGGTCCGAAGCTCTCTGTACATATATTTTATTATAAAATTTTGCTTCTCTCCTAAAGAGAAAAACTTGGATTAACTCAAATTCGGAATTTTAAAAATATCGAAATAATTTTTTTGATAGTTTTATTTTTCATCCAATTTTTTACACTAAAATATTTTGGGATAAAATTCTAAATCGGATAAAATTTTACACATTTTTAATATATTTAAAGAAAATTTAATAAATGTACATTATTTTCGAAGAAACGAAAGGTAATAAAATTAAGTATTTTACATATATCTAATTTGGACGTGCCTTAATTTGCGCCATTCTTGGGCCTCAAAATTTTGTATAAAATCCAGATTCATTATTTTTTTAGAAAAATTGATTTGATCCAAATTCTAAATATGTAAATTAATTAAGCCACCCTTAAAACTATTTAATTTATCTTTATTTAAATTATTAAATATTTATCTTTTAAGTTGAAATGAACATTTATCTTTTTTAGTTGAAATAGATTAGTCAATTAAATTATAATTAATATGTTCCCACTATGGCTTATTGGCTTTTTATTCTACCAAAATTTTATTTTTATTTGCTAATAGAACCTATAATATTTCTCACTTTGTAAGTCAACAGTTATTATTGCTATTTAAGCAAGCAAAATAACTTCTAATTGGATTTATCTTCTTGTACCTAGATAATCCATCAAGAAACTAACAATTCATGTTTTCAATAAAATTAGTCACACCAAAATTCAAGACTTGTTCCACTAAAACCAAGTCCTAACAACACTTTAAATACTCATTTGAATTTGATAAAATTTACATAAAAATAAGTCCACAAAGAAAGGTGTAAATCAATGCAAGAAGCAGTGTTTAAGATATAGTAAGTCTACTATAGACCACCGCACATGAAGCATATTTTTTACATAGTATTTAGCATAAAATGATTTAGAAATAGTTGCTGCAATCACTAATGAGAAATTTGGAGGATGGAATCATTGGCATGCTATCGTTAATTCAGACCATGGAATACTTCCAAGTTGTACCAAGTAACGAACATCCTTAAGAATCATCTCCATACATGCAAGACACCCTATCACTTGCAATTAGAGAAAACACACGTAAGTTTATAATAGAAAATTTATAAATATTTCTATGAATATCCAATTTAAACTTAAAATTGAATATCCAATTACAAAATTGCTTAACAAGAAACATGATTTCTATGAATCATTTCAGTTGATCATTGTTTACCCTCGGTTATTGTTAGTTTAACTTGATGAGCTAGTTAGCTCACCCTTGCGAACCTGTTTATGTCATTCTAAAGTTAAATAGGAAATTATTGGTAACGAGGATCCCGGTCCTGTATGCGAGCTAAGATTCCAGGTTGAGTTGGATCGAGCTAGCGGGAGCTTTGTGTTATAGTTTTAGTTATGCAAGTTTGTAAGCATGATTTCATTTTTAGGTGTAAACTAAACTAGTTGGGATTTGGTACGACGTAATAAAAGTTAAGGTTTTGGCTTGTTTTCATATTTAACCTGTTGCGATCCGTTGTTGCGTAAATAAGGGTTATTGCATATAATATTTCATATACTGATTTATATATTGTGTGTGTTGTGAACCCCAAACTTCTGACCCGGGTTTGGAGGGTGTCACAACCACCATTTCCGAAACTAAATCAACCACTAATATTCCCTAATATACACCCAATGCTACCGCTAAAGCTACTAGCATTGCTACCACAATTTTCGCTACTAACACTAACCAATATTTCAGCCATGATACCACTATGCCAACTAGCCATTCTACCATGAGTACCACCACTAATGATTCAAGTTATGCTACCACCAATACCACTACTAAGATTAACCAATATAACATCAATGCTACCACCTGTAATACCATAATTAAAGTGGCCATAAATGGAAGTGCTTAAGTTAGAATAAACTTCACCACCAATACATATAATATTACTACCAGTTCTCTAACCAAGATTACCGCTTCCAATGTCACCAGTTACACTAATAAGAGCACCGGGACCAATGTAACCATCAATGCCACCTAATCCACTACTAATATTATCATTTCACGTACCACCAATGTAACCACTAAAGGTGCTAGTCATGCTACTACCAATGCAACTATACCACCAATGATACTACCACTGATGTCATTATTAAAGTTACCACCAATGATACTCCGTAAGGTAGCACAAACTTTACCACCAACAATCCCACCACCAATTCCACTCCTAAGATTACGACTACTAGTACCACCAATTGAACTAGTAAAATTACCACCACCAATGACACCGCCTACAATATTACTACTGGATTTGAGAAAAACTTATAACTCTATACTTTTTGAATTGTTACGGATCTATAGTAGTTACATGAGGAACTGGTTCTAGTGAGGGTGAAAATAGTGACCCTACCTATTCATGTATTGAAAATATAAGTTCGTACACCACTAAAAAATTTTCACAAAAAACCCTACATCTCTATCAAGTAAGAAATCTCACTTTCAACCAGGTGTCTTGTTAAATTAAGTTAAAAAGTGATGGGGCTTTGTGAGATGGGAAACTCCATATATAAGTAAATTTCGTGTGTTATTAGGTAACACCAACTAATTGGGTATTGATTTACAAGCATAGGTAAACAAGCATTACTATAATTTATTTTATATTGTAAATAAAATGAGTTTCTATAAATTAAGTGGTAAGCATTGTATAAAAAACTTAACTTGAAAATGACATTTTGTGGAGAGTTTTAAATTTTATTTAGTGAAATTATATATAAATTTCCTCCTCGCCTCAACTAACAATAATATATGTACTACTACAACCCTAACTAACAATAATAGAAGTACTACTATAATAGATTCAACTCTAAAAACCTCTCACAATAATTAGGAAATTAATTGTCATGTACAAATTAATATTACCATAACAACATTTAATCAAATTAAATTTTTAGAGGTATAAGATAGCATAGTATTTAGCATAAAATGATTTAGAAATAATTGGTGCAATCACTAATGGGTAATTCAGAGGATGGAATCATCGGCAGCCCCACTTCCAAGTTGTACCAAGTAACTAACATCCTTAAGAATCATCTCTATACCAGTAAGATAGCCTATCACTTGCAACTACAGAGAACACCTGTAAGTTTGTAGTAGAATATTTATAAATATTTCATTGTTTTTCGAAATGGTTAGTAAGAGGTAAATAGAGAAAATATTTATAACTTGTCTGGTTTATGAGTGATTGTGTGGTCTTACAAAAGGAAGTAGGATACAAGGTTATGGCTCATATTATGAATTTGACATAGTTTTGTTAAAACTTCTTAAAGCTTCTCAAAGAGAATTGAGGAACTAACATATTTTACTATTAATCTTGTCTCTGGTTAAAATAAACGTGTGATATGAACATATAGTCACACAATATCCAATAATGTAAAACAGAGATGAGCACGGAATAATCCAATTCTTAAAATTTTGTAAGCAATTAGATGATGAAATAAAAATGGACTACAATTAAAATCATTGCACTTGTAATTCTTAAATCATCTATAAACTGCCATGGTTTGTAATATTTACATTGTATCTACAAATAAAGAATTCAACATGTTTCTACTTTCTATGCATCTCACAAAGAATATATAATCAAACAAAAAGTATTTTCAGTGTTTTGCTTAAGCTGCATATAAGAACAAAGCATTTAACTTGTTGTTGTTGCAAGGGAAGTGTGCCTTGCTATTATGTTATCAAGTATTTCCTCGATAATTAGATCAAGTGATGCCAGATAAAAGTTGAATGGAAGGAGTACAAAATCTCCTGTTTAATTTGTTTCACCTTTTTTTGGCTCTCATTGCATAAGCAACTCATTACTTCTTGTTTATATATAAAAATAATAAATAAGACTCTCTCTTAGGATGGTTAGGAGGGTCACATATATTTCAACATATAAAGTGAATTCAATAATTATTGTAGCTTGCTAGAATCAATAATATATGATCATATTTTGTGTAATACAACTTATGTATTATAAACACTATCAGATATTATCGCTTGTGAATTTTCGCACATAAAATCATATAATAACGCTATGTTAAATCGTAGAAATATATAAAAATACTTTCCAAGATAATCAAAAATTAATAACTTGTCATTCTCTGAGAACAACTTTGTCATCAATATCACCAACACCAAGAAAATGCTTGATGTACCATTGGATCATCATTCTTTGGAGCAGACCTTGACGGTTAATGATTTATAATGATATTGCTAAATGGTTAGGTTTTCTCCAAAAACTTTATCAAAATATCCCCAATTTATTTTTATTCCTCTATAAGAGAATGGTAATGTGTGATATAATAGCTGAGTAATGGTATTTGATTTCTTAAACCTTAAATCTAATAAACATGGTTAACAATATGGAAATTAAAATTAATCTAAATTTAAAATAAATAAAAAATAGTAGAGATGATAGAAACATTACAATTTTCCTCGTATGTTGGTGGATTATAGAGTGTTGTATACATGTATTTCTCAATACATGGAGGCTATAATTGTTTATAATGTAGTACTTTGCAATGGAGAAATTTGATCCAAATTAAAGAGTGGTTATTAATTAGAGAGACAAATTGTGTTCAATTTAGTTTTACTTACACATATTTCTCAACAAATCAATTCTATGATAAAATCCTTTCTATCCATATAATTAACAAATTGAGTTCTAGTGGCGGATAGTTGAATCTCGTACATGGTAAAAAGGAGAAAATAAAGTGTACCAAAGTTTTTTAAGTTGTAAAAGAGAACTTTAATCGTTATATCAATAAATATCCATTCCAACCTATCTTATACCATAAAATATCAATTCTTAACCCAGCCACACCCTTTTCTCCCTTGTGACTTCAAAGCAATCATTGTATTATGAGCTAATAGCCTCCCTTCATTAAAAGCACTCTGTTTATTAGACACTGTCTAGATTAAACATAGTTTGAACTTATTCACCACCACCTTCGACAGTATGCGCATCACAACATTATAAAAATAGATAGGTCAAAGATCTTCCATATGTTTCAGTTGTTTAACCTTAGGAATAAGACATACAAGCCTACGATTTAGTTCCCTAGGCCCATGTCGTGTATCAAAGAAAATCTGACAAAATAGAACAACATATCTTTTAAAAATATTTCAATACGTTTGAAAAATGGCGGGTTCGACCCATGTGGATCTAGTGAGTTGTATTGATGCATGAACAAGACTACATTCTTAACTTCCTCCTCCCTAATAGGTACTATGACCTAGTAATTGTGAAATAATAATTAAAAAAAGTTAGCAAAAAGGGTAAAATTTGACACGACCTTAATCGAATAACCATATATCAAAGAAAACGGTAAAATTTGACAAAAATTTAAACAACTTACCCGAGCAGAAACAAAACCATGTAAAACCATAGGAAAAAACATATGTGTGTGTACTATCCAACTAAATCATAGTGGAAGACATTTAGATGTGGAGGCCATAACAAGGAATATCAGATATGCATGTCCCATAATTACAATATACCTGTTTGTCTTGTCGTGGTTTCGATATTTTTGTTTATAACTATGAGCCAAAGCCAAAGCGACCAAATCGAGATGTTCCTCCAGACTCTGATATTTTACCTTGAGCAGAAGATGCTTTTTTGATGAGTCGATTTGATCCATGTTTGTGGAGAAACGACCCTACAAAGAGAAAGTCAGGTACCGGGATTTGTAAATAACAATCTGAGAATCTCATATTGAAATTTAATTTAATTCCTTATCACCAAATGATAAGGAGTTGTCAAGAAAGAGCACAAAATGTTTTACCTATCCAAGGGAATCCATGTTATAAAAGATGGCAACCTTTCCACTTTTGCTAACTTGATACATTTCCTTGTAGTAGGTAGCAAGGTCATAGTTGCAGATCAATGTCCTCCACCAATACTATAGTTGTCATTTTCTTCGTTATTTGTATTAGTAACATATCTCATCTCCGTCCTTGAACTATTCTTGTTATCGACACTTATGGTATCTCTTCTTTCAAGACATTCGTTCTCACTTCCCGTAGCTCGGGTCATCTTCTCACAATTTTCTTTTATCTTTTTATAAAATGAAACCAGTAAAAAAAATTATAAGATGTGAATTATAATAACACTTGCTTAATTGATTATTAATAAACAATTATACAAATGCCTTTATATGACCTAGGCGATTGGACACAAGCTTTTTATTTAACGAGTCAATATATAATAAAACATCTGAAAGTATTGAATTTCTTCTTTGTAGTACTTCATTCTATAAAGATTAACAAACGATTAGAACATGGAGCAAACAAAAAGTCGAAAATACAAATTCTACTTTTACAACGACAAGTGATACCTTACAATTTCATACCACTGTCATTCCAAACAAATCCCATTACAACTCAGAACTGATAATAAGATACGATTGACAGATAAATATAACTTAATAAATAAAACCCTAATTAACACATAGTGTAACATCCATAAAAGATCCCAAACACAAAATAACATAGAAACAAAAAAGCAAGGAGGTAAATTAAAAAATAATTAACAATAATCGACCAAATTTAATCTTCTCCTAAATTAAATTTAGTGAATTGAAAGAACTTTAGGAAAGCTGATTTGGGAAAAAAATACATTCCGCTCAAGGTTTAAGCTTTTCCGAGATTTAATCTTCTTGGAGCTTGAGTCTTTACAAAGATTTAATATTCAGTGTTTGAGAGAAATATTTCAGCAAAGATTTAATCTTTCGTCGCAGTGGAGATTGTTTGATAGTCTGTGTTTTTTTTGTTTATTTAATAGAAAGCCGAGAAAACAATTTCAGCAAGCCCGCTGACAAGTTTTGAACAAGACCGCCTAACTTTTGGGCCCAAATCTCTTATCTATTGTAACGATTATATAATGTATTGCAATAATATGTATTTATAACGACCTCAAAATTTTGTTGATTCAATTGCAATGTTTTTAAAATCCCTTGAAATAGACATGAAATCACCTTTCACCAGCAACGTTTTTTGGATGGTTTTAGAAAATCTGGTTGCGAAAGCAATTCTATGGTATAGTGAACTAAACCCTGTATAACCATTATTCATCTAATTCCTGATTCTCCTACAAGCTGGAAGTTATTCCTCATACATACCCTGATATACTCTGGTGATATTAATGAATTACTTTATGCCCCGAAATAAATGTTTTATCAATGTTAATTATGATTCTGTTTTATTGAAATACAATATTTATCATGTTGAATTGTTATAGAATTGGACAGGTTTCTAAATATGGAACAGATTCGAGGTCAGACCAGATTGGTGGTCATATTAGGTCAATGTGTGCCTTGAATCCAGTATAGAGAACAAAGCTGTGTGCCTTAATCGGGTTAGTGTGTCACTGATCAGCAGCCTAACCTTGGTTTTAAACTTAAAAATGAATATCCAATTCTAATAGTTGCTTAACAAGGAACTAGATTCCTATGAATCATTTCAATTGATCATTGTTAACACCCGGTTATTATTATTATTATAACTTGCTGAGCTAGTTAGCTAACCCTTGTGAATCTGTTTAAGTCATTCTACAGTTAAAATGGAAATTATTGGTAACGAGGATCCCCGGTCCAGTATACGATCTAGGATTCCCGGTTGAGTTGGATCGAGCTAGTTTGAGTTATGCAAGTTTGTAAGAATGATTTCATTTTCAGTTGTAAGTTAAACTAGTTGGGATTTGATATGACGTAATAAAAGTCAAGGTTGTGGTTGGTTTTCATACTTTCACCTGTTGGGATCCGTGGTTGCGTAAATAAGGATAATTGCATATAATATTTCATATACATGTTTATATAATATGTGTGTTGTGAACCCCAAACTACTGACCCGGGTTTGGAGGGCGTCACAACCACCATCTCCGAAGCTAAATCAACTACTAATATAACCTAATATACAACCAGTGCTACCACTAAAGCTACCAGCAATGCTACCATAAATTGCCACTACTAAGACTAAACAATATACCACCAATGCTACCACCTGTAATACCATAATTAAACTGGCGATAAATGGAACGGCTTAAGCTAGCACGAACTTCAACCCCAACACCAATAATACCACCACTAAGCTACCAATACGACCACTAAGCTACCACCAATGCAACCACCAATGCCACCACCAATGGCACTACTAAGACTAACTAATATAACATCAAAGCTACCACCTGTAATACCATAATTAAACTGGCCATAAATGGAACTGCTTAAGCTAGCACGAACTTGAACACCAACACCAATAATACCACCACCAATTCTCTAGCAAAGATTACCGCTTTCAATGCCACCAATTGCCCTAATAAGAGCACCAGGACCAATGACACCATCAATGCCAGCAAATCCACTACTAATATTATCGTTTCTGGTACCACCAATGTAACCACTAAAGATGCTAGTCTTGCTGCCACCAATCCCACTTTTAAAAGTACCCAATATACCACCAATGCTACCACCACTTATGCCATTATTAAAGTTACCACCAATGATACTCCTTAAGTTAGCATGAACTTCACCACCAACAATCCCAGCACCAATTGGACTAGTAAAATTATCATCACCAGTGACACCGCCAATAATATTACTACTGGATTAAAGAAAAACCATAACACTATAATTTTCAATTAGTTACGGATCTACAGAAGTTACTAAGCAACGGGTTCCAGTGAGGCTGAAAATGGTGACCCTACCTATTCATGTATTGAAAATATAAGTTCTTCCAACACTAAAAAATTTCCCAAACAAAGCCTACATATCTATCAAGTAAGAAATCTTATTTTCAACCATGTGTATTGTGAAATGAAGTTAAAAAGTGATGGGGCTTCGTGAGATGGTAAACTCCGAATATAAGTAAACTTCGTGTTTTATTAGTTCAACAGAGAGTAATTTAGAGTTTTTTGTCATATATACATTAGAAAAAAAAACACCCCACATAGATCCACTTGTACTATCTGCATTTATATTAATAATATATATTGGCATGGTAAAAGTTAAAGAATAACAAAGAAACCTTACACGGTATATTGATGAAGAGAAAGGGATGGCACTTTGAGTATTTTCTTCATTGTTTTCGGAACTTGTTGCAATTAGCAAGAAAAATATAATTCCTGTGAAAATGTCTCTAAAGTAAGGTCATACATACACATAAAATAAATTAATAGTATAATTCAACAAATATGAACATAAAATATAAATAATGCCTGGGCTTATGTTCTATAAATTTTCTTTTTTTTCAAATATCATGTATTTGAGTATTTATGAGGAACAAAAAAAATTAATACAAATGTAACAAATACAAGTGACATTCCAAGTAAATCTACAAGTGACAAATGTAACCTTGACATATAATCTTGAAAGGATAATTCTTGACATAGAGGTCATGTAAAAACAAATACAAGTGACATTCCAAGTAAATCTACATACATATATACATATAATCTTGAAAGGATAATTCTTGACATAGAGGTCATGTAAAAACAAATACAAGTGACATTCCATGTAAATCTACATACATATATACATGGAAAATGGGATACTTATTTAAAAATAAATAAAGTGTGAAGAGTTAACTTACCTAGCAATATCTCCCAAATTATGTTGCCAAAATGAACCTACACATACACACATACACTTAATATAATAATCAGAATGTTAACATGTACATGCCTCTAAACTAACCACACTTTAACTTTATAAAGCTTAACCCATAATAACAATTAAATGTGACTACAAGTAATAAAATAAATTCATATTGACATATAAATACCATCATTCTCATATAATAGTTCAAAATAGTGTACCGACAAATAAAAGAAACTCAACACTTAAATACATTATATATAATAATAATAAATCAAGTATATGTAAACTATTTAAATTCAAAATAAAATAGATGTACATTTAATATTTACTATCTATATAATCCTTAAAATAAAATAACAAAGATAAATAAAATAGGTAACATATGCTTATGATTATGCAAGTGGACAAAATATAAATATTGGTGTATAAAATTTTCATAACCTTAGGTGTAAAAATATCATTATACAAAATAAGTATAATCAATTTAATAAATGAGCATATATTTAATTGGTGCATTAATCTAAATGCATATCTAAATCAAACATATATTTAACATATAACATATGAATTATTATGCATGCACAAAACACGTAATTATAAACATAAATTCATGCATTAAATATTTACAAAAAAAATGGTGATTATTAACTAAAACATTTAATAATCAACATCAAACTAAATGATTAAATTAAGTAAACTATAGTGTTATACACATAAATATGGAACTAAATAATAAAATAAACTAATAAGAAGTGAATTAGAATAGTCATACATAAGTTCACAAAAATGTAATTTAATTATATATATATATAGAAGTATGCAATAAACATGTAAAATACATAAGTAAAAATATAGGAAATAGAAGGTACCTCAAAAGAGAAGATGTTATACAAAGATAAAATGATATGCTAATAGCCTATTTATACACAAGTTGGTTCAACTAATACTCCGATTCAATCGGTTAGTGGGTACGTGATCACAAATTTAAACAAATATTATGTCTTTGTTACCATGTAGTGTTTTTGACTGAGTTTTTCAAATACACATAACACGTACTAATAAATATACACAACATAACTACACCTATTATTAAATTCTAGTGATAAAATAAATATATATTAAATTAAAATTATGCACATATAATTAAAACAATTTTTTTAACCTTACTTAAATATTTTAGATAACTAGAAATGTTTATTTTTAATATAAAAATAAGCATCTTTAGATTTAATAAAAAATCTATATAATAAAATACTATTTTTCTTATATAACCAAATAATTAAAAATGCGAAAAATGTATATATATATATATAATTACAAAAATCATGGTTATTACATTCTACCCTCCTAAAAAAAATTTGGTCGCCAAATTTAAACATACAAAAAACATTTAATGATACCAAAAATATTTCTGCATCGAGAAAGTCAGAAAATATTTAACCTAAAAAAAATAAAGATAGTTTCTTTAGGAAACACAAATAACTAAACTCATAACTCTAAAAGGTAGGAAGCTAACCTAGGCTCTAAATACCAAGTGTAATACCCAACTTTTCAGAAAATAGTTATACTTAAATATTCAGCTAAAACTCCAAATTAAATCCATAATAAGAATAAGTTTCTATTTTTTCATAAAATTCTAAAATCTCAGGCACAAATAAAATCTTCTAAGCTGAAAATAAAGCATATCTTAGTAGAAGCAGCTCCAATACAAAGATAATTACTAAAATATTGTTCCAAATCATCCAGTTTTAAGATGTAGCAAAAGCTAAGCACCTGAAAATTTGTGACTAATGAGCCAAAAGCCCACAAAGAAAACAGTTCTACACTAGTGGATCAAGTATCATAATTTTATAAAACAAAAACCATTTTCCAAAATCCAAATGACATAAGATATAAAATTCCAGAGCTCGTTAAGGCCACAAGTACTGGTGACACAGTATCCGGAACTATATGCAATTACTAAATGGTTCATAAGTCAGAGCTTACTGGGAATTCTTATTTGTAAAACGGGGTACTTCATCCATAAATTTTAAAACAAAAGCAGTGCAAAAATATTTAAAAATTTTTAAAATAAATAAAGTGTGAAGAGTTAACTTACCTTAATAGCAATATCTCTCAAATTATGTTGCCAAAATGAACCTACACATACACACATACACTTAATATAATAATCAGAATGTTAACATGTACATGCCACTAAGCTAACCACACTTTAACTTTATAAAGCTTAACCCATAATAACAATTAAATGTCACTACAAGTAACAAAATAAATTCATATTGACATATAAATACCACCATTCTCATATAATAGTTCAAAATAGTGTAGCCACAAATAAAAAAAACTCAACACTTAAATACATTATCTATAATAATAATAAATCAAGTATATGTAAACTATTTAAATTCAGAATAAAATAGATGTACATTTAATATTTACTATCTATATAATCCTTAAAATAAAATAACAAAGATAAATAAAATAGGTAACATATGCTTATGATTATGCAAGTGGATAAAATATAAATATTGGTGTATAAAATTTTCATAACCTTACATGTGAAAATATCATTATAAAAAATGAGTATAATCAATTTAATAAATGAGCATATATTTAATTGGTGCACTAATCTAAATGCATATCTAAATTAAACATATATTTAACATATAACATATGAATTATTATGCATGCACAAAACACGTAATTATAAACATAAATTCATGCATTAAGTATTTACAAAAAAATTGGTGATTATTAACTAAAACATTTAATAATCAACTTCAAACTAAATGATTAAATTAAGTAAACTATAGTGTTATACACATAACCAAGGAACTAAATAATAAAATAAACTAATATAATTGAATTTGAATAGTCATACAGAAGTTCACAAAAATGTAATTTAATTATATATATATATATAGAAGTATGAAATAAAGATGTAAAATACATAAGTAAAAATATAGGAAATAGAACGTACCTGAAAAGAGAAGATGTTATACAGAGATAAAATGATATGCTAATAGCCTATTTATACACAAGTTGGTTCAACTAATACTCCGATTCAATGGGTTAGTGGATACGTGATCACAAATTTAAACAAACATTATCTCTTTGTTAACATGTAGCGTTTTTGACTGAGTTTTTCAAATACACATAACACGTACTAATAAATATACACAACATAACTACACCTATTATTAAATTCTAGTGATAAAATAAATATATATTAAATTAAAATTATGCACATATAAATTAAAACAATTTTTTTAACCTTATTTAAATATTTTAGATAACTAGAAATGTTTATTTTTAATATAAAAATACGCGTCTTTAGATTTAATAAAAAATCTATATAATAAAATACTATTTTTCTTATATAACCAAATAATTAAAAATGCGAAAAATGTATATATATATATATATAATTACAAAAATCATGGTTATTACATTTTACCCTCCTTAAAAAAATTTGGTGGCCAAATTTAAACATACCAAAAACATTTAATGATACAAAAAATATTTCTGTATCGAGAAAGTCAGAAAATATTTAACCTAAAAAAAAATAAAGATAGTTTCTTTAGGAAACACAAATAACTAAACTCATAACTGTAAAAGGGTAGGAAGCTAACCTAGACTCTAAATACCAACTGTAATACCCAACTTTTCAGAAAATAGTTATACTTAAATATTCAGCTAAAACTCCAAATTAAATCCATAATAAGAATAAGTTTCTATTTTTTCATAAAATTCTAAAATCCCAGACATAAATAAAATCTTCTAACCTGAAAATGAAGCAAATCTTAGTAGAAGCAGCTCCAATACAAAGATAATCACTAAAATATTGTTCCAAATCATCCAGTTTTAAGATGTAGCAAAAGCTAAGCACCTGAAAATTTGTTACTAATGAGCCAAAAGCCCACAAAGAAAAGTGGATCAAGTATCATAATTTTATAAAACAAAAATCATTTTCCAAAATCCAAATGACATAAGATATAAAATTCGAGAGCTCGTTAAGGCCACAAGTACTGGTGACACAGTATCCGCAACTATATGCAATTACTAACTGGTTCATAAGTCAGAGCTTACTGGGAATTCTTATTTGTAAAACGGGGTACTTCATCCATAAATTTTAAAACAAAAGCAGTGCAAAAATATTTAAAAGATTTTAATATAAATAAAGTGTGAAGAGTTAACTTACCTTAATAGCAATATCTCTTAAATTATGTTGCCAAAATGAACCTACACATACACACATACACTTAATTTAATTAACATCCATATGACATAAGATATAAAATTCCACAGCTGGTTAAGGCACAAATACCTGCTGACAGTATCAAAAGTTCATAATTTCTGTCAATAATGCCCCACTCCCTAGTAAGGTATCAATAGTTCAGGAACTATAAGCAATTACTAACTGGTTCATAAGTGAGAGCTCAGTGGGAATTCTTATTTGTAAAACAGGGTACTTCATCCATAAATTTTAAAACAAAAGCAGTGCAAAAATATTTAAAAGATTTTAAAATAAATAAAGTGTGAAGTATTAACTTACTTAATAGCAATATCTCCCAAATTATGTTGCCAAAATGAACCTACACATACACACATACACTTAATATAATAATCAGAATGTTAACATGTACATGCCTCTAAGCTAACCACACTTTAACTTTATAAAGCTTAACCCATAATAACAATTAAATGTCACTACAAGTAACAAAATAAATTCATATTGACATATAAATACCACCATTCTCATATAATAGTTCAAAATAGTGTACCGACAAATAAAAAAAACTCAACACTTAAATACATTATATATAATAATAATAAATCAAGTATATGTAAACTATTTAAATTCAAAATAAAATAGATGTACATTTAATATTTACTATCTATATAATCCTTAAAATAAAATAACAAAGATAAATAAAATAGGTAACATAAGC
Source organism: Apium graveolens (assembly GCF_009905375.1). Taxonomy (NCBI): domain Eukaryota; kingdom Viridiplantae; phylum Streptophyta; class Magnoliopsida; order Apiales; family Apiaceae; genus Apium; species Apium graveolens. The sequence continues at coordinate 30,377 of NW_027421604.1, forward strand.
TTATGATTATGCAAGTGGACAAAATAAAAATATTGGTGTATAAAATTTTCATAACCTTACGTGTAAAAATATCATTATACAAAATAAGTATAATCAATTTAATAAATGAGCATATATTTAATTGGTGCACTAATCTAAATGCATATCTAAATTAAACATATATTTAACATATAACATATGAATTATTATGCATGCACAAAACACGTAATTATAAACATAAATTCATGCATTAAGTATTTACAAAAAAAATGGTGATTATTAACTAAAACATTTAATAATCAACTTCAAACTAAATGAATAAATTAAGTAAACTATAGTGTTATACACATAACCATGGAACTAAATAATAAAATAAACTAATATAATTGAATTTGAATAGTCATACATAAGTTCACAAAAATGTAATTTAATTATATATATATATAGAAGTATGCAATAAACATGTAAAATACATAAGTAAAAATATAGGAAATAGAACTGAGAAGAGAAGATGTTATACAGAGATAAAATGATATGCTAATAGCCTATTTATACACAAGTTGGTTCAACTAATACTCCGATTCAATGTGTGTGTTAGTGGGTACGTGATCACAAATTTAAAAACATAACATGTAGTGTTTTTGACTGAGTTTTTCAAATACACATAACACGTACTAATAAATATACACAACATAACTACACCTATTATTAAATTCTAGTGATAAAATAAATATATATTAAATTAAAATTATGCACATATAAATTAAAACAATTTTTTTAACCTTACTTAAATATTTTAGATAACTAGAAATGTTTATTTTCAATATAAAAATACGCGTCTTTAGATTTAATAAAAAATCTATATAATAAAATACTATTTTTCTTATATAACCAAATAATTAAAAATGCGAAAAATGTATATATATATATATAATTACAAAAATCATGGTTATTACATTCTACCCTCCTTAAAAAAATTTGGTAGCCAAATTTAAACATACCAAAAACATTTAATGATACAAAAAATATTTCTGCATCAAGAAAGTCAGAAAATATTTAACCTAAAAAAAAATAAAGATAGTTTCTTTAGGAAACACAAATAACTAAACTCATAACTCTAAAAGGGTAGGAAGCTAACCTAGGCTCTAAATAACAACTATAATACCCAACTTTTCACAAAATAGTTATACTTAAATATTCAGCTAAAACTCCAAATTAAATCCATAATAAGAATAAGTTTCTATTTTTTCATAAAATTCTAAAATCTCAGACATAAATAAGATCTTCTAACCTGAAAATAAAGCAAATCTTAGTAGAAGCAGCTCCAATACAAAGATAATCACTAAAATATTGTTCCAAATCATCCAGTTACCTGAAAATTTGTGACTAATGAGCCAAAAGCCCACAAAGAAAACAGTTCTACACTAGTGGATCAAATATCATAATTTTATAAAACAAAAATCATTTTCCAAAATCCAAATGACATAAAATATAAAATTTGAGAGCTCGTTAAGGCCACAAGTACGGGTGACACAGTATCCGCAACTATATGCAATTACTAACTGGTTCATAAGTCTTATTTGTAAAACGGGGGTACTTCATCCATAAATTTTAAAACAAAAGCAGTGCAAAAATATTTAAAATATTTTAAAATAAATAAAGTGTGAAGAGTTAACTTACCTTAATAACAATATCTCTCAAATTATTTTGCCAAAATGAACGTACACATACACACATACACTTAATTTAATTAACATCCATATGACATAAGATATAAAATTCCACAGCTGGTTAAGGCACAAATACCTTGGTGACACAGTATCAAAAGTTCATAATTTCTGTCAATAATGCGCCACTCCCTAGTAAGGTATCAATAGTTCAGGAACTATATGCAATTATTAACTGGTTCATAAGTGAGAGCTCACTGGGAATAGTTCAGGAACTATATGCAATTACTAACTGGTTCATAAGTGAGAGCTCACTGGGAATTCTTATTTGTAAAACAGGGTACTTCATCCATAAATTTTAAAACAAAAGTAGTGCAAAAATATTTAAAAGATTTTAAAATAAATAAAGTGTGAAGAGTTAACTTACATTAATAGCAATATCTCCCAAATTATGTTGCCAAAATGAACCTACACATACACACATACACTTAATATAATAATCATAATGTTAACATGTACATGCCTCTAAGCTAACCACACTTTAACTTTATAAAGCTTAACCCATAATAACAATTAAATGTCACTACAAGTAACAAAATAAATTCATATTGACATATAAATACCACCATTCTCATATAATAGTTAAAAATAGTGTACCGACAAATAAAAAAAACTCAACACTTAAATACATTATATATAATAATAATAAATCAAGTATATGTAAACTATTTAAACTCAAAATAAAATAGATGTACATTTAATATTTACTATCTATATAATCCTTAAAATAAAATAACAAAGATAAATAAAATAGGTAACATATGCTTATGATTATGCAAGTGGACAAAATAAAAATATTGGTGTATAAAATTTTCATAACCTTATGTGTAAAAATATCATTATACAAAATAAGTATAATCAATTTAATAAATGAGCATATATATATTTAATTGGTGCACTAATCTAAATGCATATCTAAATCAAACATATATTTAACATATAACATATGAATTATTATGCATGCACAAAACACGTAATTATAAACATAAATTCATGCATTAAATATTTACAAAAAAAATGGTGATTATTAACTAAAACACTTTAATAATCAACATCAAACTAAATGATTAAATTAAGTAAACTATAATGTTATACACATAAACATGGAACTAAATAATAAAATAAACTAATAACAAGTGAATTAGAATAGTCATACATAAGTTCACAAAAATGTAATTTAATATATATATACATATATATATATATATATGTAGAAGTATGCAATAAACATGTAAAATATATAAGTAAAAATATAGGAAATAGAACGTACCTGAAAAGAGAAATGTTATAGAGAGACAAAATGATATGCTAATAGCATATTTATACACAAGTTGGTTACTTATACTCCGATTCAATGGGTTAGTGGGTACCTGATCACAAATTTAAACAAACATTATCTCTTTGTTAACCTATAGTGTTTCACTGAGTTTTTCAAATACACATAACACGTACTAATAAATATTCACAACATAACTACACCTATTATTAAATTCTAGTGATAAAATAAATATATATTAAATTAAAATTATGCACATATAAATTAAAACAATTTTTTTAACCTTACTTAAATATTTTAGATAACTAGAAATATTTATTTTTAATATAAAAATACGCTTCTTTAGATTTAATAACAAATCTATATAATAAAATATTATTTTTCTTATATAACCAAATAATTAAAAATGCGAAAAATGTGTATATATATAATTACAAAAATCATGGTTATTACATTCTACCCTCCTTAAAAAAATTTGGTCCCCAAATTTAAACATACCAAAAACATTTAATGATACCAAAAAATATTTCTGCATCGAGAAAGTCAGAAAATATTTAACCAAAAAAATAAAAGTAGTTTTTTTTTGGAAACGCAAATAACTAAACTCATAACTCTAAAAGCTAAGTCTACAGGAAGCTAACCTAGGCCCTGAATACCAACTGCAATACGCCAACTTTTCAGAAAATAGTTATACTTAAATATTGAGCTAAAACTCCAAATTAAATCCAAATTAAATCGATAATAAGAATAAGTTTCTAGTTTTTCATAAAATTCTAAAATTCAAGACAGAATTAAAATCATCTAAGCTGAAAATAAAGCAAGATATCTTGGGAGACGCAGCTCCAATACAAACATAATCACTAAAATATTGTTCCAAAGCATCCAGCTTTAAGATGTAGCAAAAGCTAAGTACCTGAAAATTTGTGACTAATGAGCCAAAAGCCCACAAAGAAAATAGTTCTACACTAGTGGATCAAGTATCATAATTTATTTCAGAGCTCCTTAAGGCCACAAATACCGGTGACACAGTTTCCGGAACTATATGCAATTACTAAATGGTTCATAAGTCAGAGCTTACTGGTAATTCTTATTTGTAAAACAGGGTACTTCATCCATAAATTTTAAAACAAAAGCAGTGCAAAAATATTTAAAAAAATTTAAAATAAATAAAGTGTGAAGAGTTAACTTACCTTAATAGCAATATCTCTCAAATTATGTTGCCAAAATGAACCTACACATACACACATACACTTAATTTAATTAACATCCATATGACATAAGATATAAAATTCTACAGCTAGTTAAGGCACAAATACCTGGTGACACAGTATCAAAAGTTCATAATTTCTGTCAATAATGCGCCACTCCCTAGTAAGGTATCAATAGTTCAGGAACTATAAGCAATTACTAACTGGTTCATAAGTGAGAGCTTACTGGGAATTCTTATTTGTAAAATAGGGTACATCATCCATAAATTTTAAAACAAAAGCAGTACAAAAATATTTAAAAGATTTAAAATAAATAAAGTGTGAAGAGTTAACTTACCTTAATACCAATATCTCCCAAATTATGTTGCCAAAATGAACCTACACATACACACATACACTTAATATAATAATGAGAATGTTAACATGTACATGCCTCTAAGCTAACCACACTTTAACTTTATAAAGCTTAACCCATAATAACAATTAAATGTCACTACAAGTAACAAAATAAATTCATATTGACATATAAATACCACCATTCTCATATAATAGTTCAAAATAGTGTACCGACAAATAAAAAAACTCAACACTTAAATACATTATATATAATAATAATAAATCAAGTATATGTAAACTATTTAAATTCAAAATAAAATATATGTACATTTAATATTTACTTTCTATATAATCCTTAAAATAAAATAACAAAGATAAATAAAATAGGTAACATATGCTTATGATTATGCAAGTGGACAAAATATAAATATTGGTGTATAAAATTTTCATAACCTTAAAAATATCATTATACAAAATAAGTATAATCAATTTAATAAATGAGCATATATTTAATTGGTGCACTAATCTAAATGCATATCTAAATCAAACATATATTTAACATATAACATATGAATTATTATGCATGCACAAAACATGTAATTATAAACATAAATTCATGCATTAAATATTTACAAAAAAAATGGTGATTATTAACAAAAACATGTAATAATCAACATCAAACTAAATGATTAAATTAAGTAAACTATAGTGTTGTACACATAAACATGGAACTAAATAATAAAATAAACTAATAACAAGTGAATTAGAATAGTCATACATAAGTTCATAAAAATATAATTTAATTATATATATATATATATATATATAGAAGTATGCAATAAACATGTAAAATATATAAGTAAAAATATAGGAAATAGAACGTACCTGAAAAGAGAAGATGTTATACAGAGACAAAATGATATGCTAATAGCCTATTTATACACAAGTTGGTTACTTATACTCAGATTCAATGGGTTAGTGGTTACGTGATCACAAATTTAAACAAACATTATCTCTTTGTTAACCTGTAGTGTTTCACTGAGTTTTTCAAATACACATAACACGTACTAATAAATATACACAACATAACTACACCTATTATTAAATTCTAGTGATAAAATAAATATATATTAAATTAAAATTATGCACATATAAATTAAAATAATTTTTTTAACCTTACTTAAATATTTTAGATAACTAGAAATGTTTATTTTTAATATAAAAATACGCATCTTTAGATTTAATAACAAATCTATATAATAAAATATTATTTTTCTTAAACATGTAAAATACATAAGTAAAAATATAGGAAATAGAACTACCTGAAAAGAGAAGATGTTATACAGAGATAAAATGATATGCTAATAGCCTATTTATACACAAGTTTGGTTCAACTAATACTCCGATTCAATGTGTTAGTGGGTACGTGATCACAAATTTAAAAACCTAACATGAAGTGTTTTTGAGTGAGTTTTTCAAAGACACATAATACGCACTAATAAATATACACAACATAACTACACCTATTATTAAATTCTAGTGAGAAGAGGAATTAAAGAAAGAATGATCGCAAGGAGTCAAGGTATGGGAAAATTACAAGTCAAAGATCAAGTGATATAACTGTGATGAAGTCGGACACTTTGCTGCTCATTCAGAAAGCCAAACGCTAAGAAGAAACAAGTCTTGATCAACAAGAAGAAGAATTGAAGCAAGTTTGGACCAGAAGAACAATTGGGACGACACATTAGAGGAGTACAAACTATGCTCACAAAAAATTGGATAATGTTCTATTATAAAGGGCTTTTCTTAATTTTAGGTAAAAGTTGTTGAGATTTAATCTAAAACTTGTTTTTAGATAATAATATTTGTATTAAGTTTTATTTATTTTGTCTTACTGCTGAATCATGTAAACCACGTAGGTAGACTAGGTCATTTGTTTGTTTCACTAATATTAGGAAGAGTTGTGAATAAGTGGGGGTGTTAGAGTATTTGTAGGAAGTAGTTGCATGATTTTAGCTAACTCAGTAGTTGGTCCATCCTTTAAATATTTGTATGTTCTCAGTTAGAATAATAAGCACAGAGAATACAATGTAGTCCATGGAGACACTCCATATTTTCACATATCAATCTTTGTTTTTATAATTTCATCATGGTATCCGACCCTCATGATATAGGGTTTGTGGGTTGATATTTTTATACATCTATATATATATATACATATTAAGCATTAAGTTTTTATTTTTCATATTCAATGGCATCAAGCAATATGTGATATTCAAGAAGCATCTCGAGCTGAGAAGATGAGGTGCAGTGTAGGCAAGTGGGAGGTATCATCATGTGCAGTATGGGATGTATATGGGGCTAATATTCTATTCTATTTTTGCACTGTCCAGGAGAAGTTAAAATTAGAGAAAGAAACTGAAGCGTTTGGTCAATATGTAGATGCAACAAAATCTATAACATTGAATATAAGAAATGACAATATACCTCATTTAGATTTCTCACATGATCTATCCTCGAATCCTTTCATGCTACTTTATTAAGTCGAGGCCATAAGATCCAGTTGTATAATTCTATGCCCTTCTAATAACTTCTCAACTATCAATGTACGCAGGTACCATAACCGCACTAACAATATGACTAATATGACTAAACATTTCATCTTTCTCAGTGCAGTTTTTCAGCCCCGAGGCTTCCACAACAAACCTGTGATATGAACATATAGTCACACAATATCCAAAAATTTAAAATAGAGATGAGCACAGGATAATCCGATTCTTAAAATTCTGTAAGCAATTAGATGATGAAATAAAAATTGACTACAATTAAAATCATTGCACTTATAATTCTTAAATCATCTATAAACTGAACTGGTTTGTAATATTTACATTGTATCTACAAATAATGGTTTCAACATGTTTCTACTTTTTATGCATCTCACAAAGAATACATAATCAAACAAAAATATTTTCAGTGTTTTGCTTAAGCTGCATATAAGAATAAAGCATTTAACTTGTTGTTGTTGCAAGGGGAGTGTGCCTTGCTATTATGTTATTAAATCTTTCCTCGAATATTAGATCAAGTGATGCCTGAGACCAAATAAAAGTTGAATGGAGCGAGTACAAAATCTCGTGTTCAATTTGTTTCACCTATTTGGCTCTCATTACATAAGCAACTCATGACTTCTTGTTTATATATAAAAATAATATATAAGACTCTGTGTTAGGAGGGTTTGGAGGGTCAGATATATTTCAACATATAAAGTGAATTCAATAATTATTGTAGTTTGCTAGAATCAAGAATATATGATCACATTTTGTGTAATACAACTTATGTATTATAGCCACTATCAGATATTGTCGCTTATGAATTTTTGCACATAAAATTATATAATAACGCTATGTTAAATCGTAGAAATATATAAAAACACTTTCCAAGATAATCAAAAATTAATAACTTTCCGTTCTTTGAGAACAACTTTGTCATCAATATCACCAACACCAAGAAAATGCTTGATGTACCAATGGATCATCATTCTTTGGAGCAGACCTTGACGCTTAATGATATATAATGATATCGCTACATGGTAAGGTTTTCTCCAAAAACTTTATCAAAATATCCACAATTTATTTAAGTTCCTCTTTAAGAGAATGGAAATGTGTGATATGATAGCTGAGTAATGGTATTTGATTTTTTAAACCTTAAATCTAATAAACATGGTTAATAATATGGAAATTAAAATTAATTTAAATTCAAAATAAATAAGAAAATAGTAGAGATGATAGAAACATTACAATTTTCCTCGTATTCTAGTGGAATATAGAGTGTTGTATACATGTATGTCTCAATACATGGAGGCTCTAATTTTTTATAATGTAGTACTTTGCAATGGAGAAATTTGATCAAAATTAAAGAGTGGTTATTAATTAGAGAGACACATTGTGTTCAATTTAGTTTTACTTACACATATTTCTCAACAAATCAATTCTATGTTAAAATCCTTTTTATCCATATAATTAACAAATTGAGTTCTAGTGGCGGATACTTGAATCTCGTACATGGTAAAAAGGAGAAAATAAAGTGTACCAAAGTTTTTTAAGTTGTAAAAGAGAACTTTAATCGTTATATGAATAAATATCCATTCCAACCTATATTATGCCTTAAAATATCAATTCTTAACCCAACCACACCTTTTTTTCCCTTGTGACTTCAAAGCAATCATTGTATTATGAGCTAATAGCCTTCCTTCATTAAAAGCACTCTGTTTGTTAGACACTGTCTAGATTAAACATAGTTTGAACTTATTCACCACCACCTTCGACAGTATGCGGATCACAGCATTATGAAAATAGATAGGTCGAAGATCTTCCATATGTTTCAGTTATTTAACCTTAGGAATAAGACATACAAGCCTACGATTTAGTTCCCTAGGCCCATGTCGTGTATCAAAGAAAATCTGACAAAATAGAACAACATATCTTTTAAAAAAATTTCAATACATTTGAAAAATGTCGGGTTCGACCCATGTGGATCTAGTGAGTTGTATTGATGCATGAACAAGACTACATCCTTAACTTCCTCCTCCCTAATAGGTACTATGACCTAGTGATTGGGAAATAATAATTAAAAAAAGTTTGCAAAAAGGGTAAAATTTGACACGACCTTAATCGAATAACCATATATCAAACAAAACGGTAAAAAAAACATATGTGTGTGTAAAGCCATAGGAATATCGAATATGCATGTCCCATAATTACAATATACCTGTTTATCTTGTCGTGGTTTCGATATTTTTGTTTATAACTATGAGCCACAGCCAAAGCGACCAAATCGAGATGTTCCTCCAGACTCTGATATTTTACCTTGAGCAGAAGATGCTTTTTTGATGAGTCGATTTGATCCATGTTTGTGGAGAAATGACCCTGCAATGAGAAAGTCAGGTACCAGGATTTGTAAATAACAATCTGAGAATCTCAGATTGAAATTTAATTTAATTCCTTATCACCAAATGATAAGGAGTTGTCAAAAAAGAGCACAAAATGTTTTACCTATCCAAGGGAATCCATGTTATAAAAGATGGCAACCTTTCCACTTTTGCTAACTTGATACATTTCCCTGTAGTAGGTAGCAAGGTCATAGTTGCAGATCAATGTCCTCCACCAATACTATAGATGTCATTTTCTTCGTTATTTGTATTAGTAACATATCACCTCTCCGTCCTTGAACTATTCTTGTTATCGACACTTATGGTATCTCTTCTTTCAATATATTTGTTCTCACTTCCCGTAGTCAATATATAATAAAACATCTGAAAGTATTGAATTTCTTCTTTGTAGTACTTCATTCTATAAAGATTAACAAATTATTAGAACATGGAGCAAACAAAAAGTCCAAAATACAAATTCTACTTTTACAACGACAAGTGATACCTTACAATTTCATACCACTGTCATTCCAAACAAATCCCATTACAACTCAGAACTGATAATAAGATACGATTGACAGATAAATATAACTTAATAAACAAAACCCTAATTAACACATAGTGTAACATCCATAAAAGATACCAAACACAAAATCACATAGAAACACGAAAGCAAGGAGGTAAATTAAACAATAATTAACAATAATCGACCAAATTTCATCTTCTCCTAAATTAAATTTAGTGAATTGAAAGAACTTTAGGAAAGATGATTTGGGGAAAAATACATTTCGTTCAAGGTTTAATCTTTTCCGAGATTTAATCTTCTTGGAGCTTTAGTCTTTAAAAAGATTTAATATTCAGTGTTTGAGAGAAATATTTCAGCAAAGATTTAATCTTTCGTCGCCGTGGAGATTGTTTGACAGTCTGTGTTTTTTTTTGTTTATTTAATAGACAGCCGGGAAAACAATTTCAGCAAGCCCGCTCACAAGTTTTGAACAAGACCGCCTAACTTTTGGGCCCAAATCTCTGATCTACTGTAACGATTATATAATGTATTGCAATAATATGTATTTGTAAAGACCTCGAAATTTTGTTGATTCAATTGCAATGTTTTTAAAATCCCTTGCAATAGACATGAAATCACCTTTAACCAGCAACGTTTTTTGGATGGTTTTATAAAATCTGGTTGCGAAAGCAATTCTATGGTATAGTGATCTAAACCATGTATAACCATTATTCATCTAATTCCTGATTCTCCTACACGCTGAAAGTTATTCCTCATACATACCCTGATATACTCTGGTGATATTAATGAATTACTTTATGCCCCGAAATAAATGTTTTATCAATGTTAATTATGATTCTGTTTTATTGAATTACAATATTTATCATGTTGAATTGTTATAAAATTGGACAAGTTTCTAAATATGGAACAGATTCGAGGTCGAACCAGATTGGTGGTCATATTAGGTCAATGTGTGCCTTGAATCCAGTATAGAGAACAGAGCTGTGTGCCTTAATCGGGTTAGTGTATTACTGATCAGCAGCCTAACCTTGGTTTTAAACTTAAAAATGAATATCCAATTCTAATAGTTGCATAACAAGGAACTAGATTCCTATGAATCATTTCAATTGATCATTGTTAACACCCGGTTATTATTATTATAACTTGCTGAGCTAGTTAGCTAACCCTTGTGAATCTGTTTAAGTCATTCTATAGTTAAAATGGAAATTATTGGTAACGAGGATCCCCAGTCCAGTATGCGATCTACGATTCCCGGTTGAGTTGGATCGAGCTAGTTTGAGTTATGCAAGTTTGTAAGAATGATTTCATTTTCAGTTGTAAGTTAAACTAGTTAGGATTTGGTATGATGTAATAAAAGTCAAGGTTGTGGTTGGTTTCTCATATTTTAACCTATAGTGATCCGTGTTTGCATAAATAAGGGTAATTGTATATAATATTTCATATACAGGTTTATATAATATGTGTGTTGTGAACCCCAAACTTCTGACCCGGGTTTGGAGGGCGTCACAACCACCATCTCTGAAGCTAATTTACTACTAATATTACCTAATATACAACCAGTACTACCACTAAAGGTACCAACAATGCTACTATAAATTGCCACTACTAAGACTAACCAATATAACATCAATGCTACCACCTGTAATACCATAATTAAACTGGCGATAAATGGAACGGCTTAAGCTAGCACGAACTTCAACCCCAACACCAATAATACCACCACTAAGCTACCAATACGACCACTAAGCCACCACCAATGCCACCACCAATGCCACTACTAAGACTAACTAATATAACATCAAAGCTACCACCTGTAATACCATAATTAAACTGGCCATAAATGGAACTGCTTAAGCTAGCACGAACTTGAACACCAACACCAATAACACCACCACCAATTCTCCTGCAAAGATTACCGCTTTCAATGCCACCAATTGCCCTAATAAGAGCACCAGGACCAATGACACCATCAATTCCAGCAAATCCACTACTAATATTATCGTTTCTGGTACCACCAATGTAACCACTAAAGATGCTAGTCTTGCTGCCACCAATCCCACTTTTAAAACTACCTAATATACCACCAATGCTACCACCACTTATGCCATTATTAAAGTTACCACCAATGATACTCCTTAAGTTAGCATGAACTTCACCACCAACAATCCCACTACCAATTCCACTCCTAAGATTACGACTACTAGTGACACCGCAAACAGTAGTACTACTAGATTAAAGAAAAACCATAACTCTATAGTTTTCAATTAGTTACAGATCTATAGAAGTTACTAAGCAACGGGTTCCATTGAGGCAGAAAATGGTGACCCTACCTATTCATGTATTGAAAATATAAGTTCTTCCAACACTAAAAAATTTCCCAAACAAAGCCTACATATCTATCAAGTAAGAAATCTCATCTTCAACCATGTGTGTTGTGAAATGAAGTTAAAAAGTGATGGGGCTTCGTGAGATCTTAAACTCCGGATATAAGTAAACTTCGTGTTTTATTAGGTCAACAAAGAGTAATTTAGAGTTTTTTGTCATATATACATTAGAAAAAAAAATACACCCCACATAGATCCACTTGTACTATCTACATTTATATTAATAATATATATTGGCATGGTAAAAGTTAAAGAATAAAAAAGAAACCTTACACGGTATATTGATGAAGAGGAAGGGATGGCACTTGGAGCATTTTCTTCATTATTTTCGGAACTTGTTGTAAGTAGCAAGAAAAATATAATTCATGTGAAAATGTCTCTAAAGTAAGGTCATACATACACATAAAATAAATTTAATAGTATAATTCAACAAATATGAACATAAAATATAAATAATGCCTGGGATTATGTTCTATAAATTTTCATTTTTTTCATATATCATGTATTTGAGTATTTATGAGGAACAAAAAAAATTATTACAAATGTAACTGATTTTTTTTCTAACCTTGACATATAATCTTGAAAGGATAATTCTTGACATAGAGGTCATGTAAAAACAAATACAAGTGACATTCCAAGTAAATCTACATACATATATACATGGAAAATGAGATACTTATTTCAGTGTTTGATTTCTACCAAAAGTTTATGCAAATAACACATATGAAAAGAAAATGAAGAAACAGGGAGATATAAATTATTACCTTAACTTTGTTAAACAACATCAATTCATGATAACCTGTAAACCTTATCCACTTAGTCCTCCACCAATTCATTTGATTAGTCCTCCACCAATTCATTTGGAGATGTGTTTAACCTTAGAGCACCAAAACACTCTTTGATAGAAAATACAAATAACTCCAAAACACTATTTTATGGCCTATTTGATGGCCATGTACAAATTCATTTTGTTTGTATTTACCTACATTTTTAATATTCTATACTTTGCAGGCCCAATTGTATATCATGGGTTTCAATGGGCCCAATTTAGTTTAAATTATTTTTTATCTTAGTATTAATTTCTTATTACAAATTAAAAATTTTTCTTTTTATAAAAATATAATTTAACAAAGTCTGCTCCATGTATTATACAAACTAATTAGGTGTTGATTTACAACCATAAGTAAACATGCATTACTCTAATTTATTTTGTATTGTAAATAAAATGAGATTCTAAAAATTAAGTGGTAAGAATTTTATAAAAAACTTAACTAAAAATGATATTTTCTCGGAAATTTTAAATTTTATTTAGTGAAATTATATATAAATTCCCTACTGACCTCAACTAACAATAATATATGTACTACTACAACCCTAACTAAGAATAATAAAAGTACTACTATCATACATTCAAGTCTTAAAAACCTCTCACAATAATTGAGATATTATTCGTCATGTAAAAATTAATATTACAATAACAACATTTAATCAAATTAAATTTCTCAAGGTATAAGATTGAATACCAAATTTTTGAGAAACAAGTTATACTTATGGGAAAAAAGATACAATTTTAAAAATATTTACTAATTGCTATCTTTATTTAAACATAGGAATTAAAATGAATGATAATATGATTGTTGATTTTTATTCTATTCTTAGTCAATTTGATTTGAACATGTAAAATGACAATATATTGTGGGTAACACTATATATACCATATTCATTCACCCGTTGATTGGGAAAAATCTAAATTGGGAAGAAATGGAATGAGAAATCAGCTGATAGTGTCTAAGTACATAAGTTGTTTGACTTACCCATATGTACTTTGACATAATTATAATGAATATTTTTAATATTTTCAATTCTAATGAAAATTTATTATTTAAAACAATGCTTATATTTATAAACTTGTTTTGTAACTCAAAATTTTCAATACCCAAGTTTTCCAACAAATTTTGGGTTTTTTTACAAGGTGGGTATGAAATGCAAAGAGAACATTATTTTGTCAAATATGTACCAAAATATAATTCCATTATTTTTTTTAAGATGAATAAAGTGGATACGTACAAAAATTACTTCTAGAATTTCCTTCTTTGAATAAAATTATTAATATTAAACTTTAATTCAAAAAAAATTATTATTTTAAAAAGATATGTAAAATTATTAATTTTACATGAACAAGAAAACATGTATTATGGGATGAAGTATATTCTACTAAGTTTGGCCTAAGATTTTATGTAATTCATCATTTATATTCACTTTGGTATGAAATGACTATTATGGCCCAATAAGCATTTTTTTTCTATATAACAAATAGTAGAAAATGACTACTTAAATTTCATACCAACTTTGTAATTTTTTAGTTATGATTTGAATCTACGATTATATTAGTGTTAGAAAATATTTTTCTTAAAAAATATTTTAATAATCATGCAAAGTAATGATTTAAGCAGAAAATTATAAGTTTCTAACTTCAGTTGAGAAAATTTTATAATGAAAATATGTTTTGGACAAATAATTAATGCTTACAAAAATATATTAAAATTATTTAAATATCATTTACATTACTTATATTTTGTACTACCCATTTTTTATAGTTCTTTGAGTAATTTTAATCCAAATTAGTTATTTGAATAAACATTTCTTGCAAATATTTTAAGAAAATATAAAAAATAATAAGATCACCAAATTCCAAGAAAAAATATTAAAAAAGGAGATCAAAATTTAAATTCAAAGTTTATCAAATCCCAGAACATACTTCAATTTGTGCCCAAAGGCGGAACCTACCCATGTGGTAGGAATTGAGTTCTGATTTCCTGAAAATTAAAAAATGGTTTATAAAACTTCAAAAAAAATGGTGTCAAAAGTTGATGATATTAGTAAATAACTATCACATTTTTTCCATTAGTATTTCATATGAAAGTTTAACAAAAATGACCTCATCACTATTTATTCATGAATACTTCTCATCAATATTGTTCATATTAGTATTTTTTTGATATTATAGCATATGTATTAGGATTCCTTATTGATTTTATCTTTATATTGATTGTGTGTAAGTGTGCAGTATAGAAGCAGAAATTAGGTTAACACTAGTAGGTTAACACTTGTGCATTTATTTTATCATAGGCATAACCTACAAGCTCTCAAGATATTTGCTCATGTACAGCTAGGGAATTTTGAAATAAGTTTTTATTCAATAATGTAAAAACTATTCTTCATTATTGAGTACATAATTGGATTTGATTGTTATAATTATATTGACCCCTTCTATCGGTAACTAAAGGCCTAAAAATTGATATCAAAGCTTGGTGTTTATATAAAATCACTTTAAGATCCAGAAAATAATTATTAATGGCAGATAATGAAACTCAACAAAATGTGCGGTCACCATTAGCCATAAATCAAATCAACAACAATATGAGCAGATATGAAACCCTCAAATTTCCTATCTTGAAAATTAATGAATATCATTTATGTAAAGTCCGGATGACTATTGAGACACTTAGGTGGTTAAGTGTAAGGCACAACCGCTATCAAGAAGATTCCAAGGAGAATACTCAATCACCAGTATGAGCACTTTGACTCAAAAGTTGATGAGTCTTTTTTTGAAATCTATGATAGATTTCAGAAATTGTTGAATGATTTCTGACTTGTTGACATAGAGTATGATCCAGCAGATTCAAACTTGAAGGTTCTTCTTGCACTTCCTCAAAAGTGTGACTTGAAATTTATATCAATAAGGGATAACTATGATCTTGAAGACACATCTCTAGTTGAGATATATGGAATTCTCAAAACTAATGAACTGGAGATGGAGTAGAAAAGTAAGACCAAATGGGACAAGACATGTTTCTCTCAGGGTAGAGGAAAAAAATAAGAGAGAAATTTGCAAGAAAGAGCCATTTCAATATGAAAGGCCATCATTGTATAGTCTGACACCGAGTCTCAAATACTCATGATGACTTACAAAATTATTGAGGAACTGAAATTGATCATGGAAATGATGAAGATATCCAACAAATTGATGCTCTTTTAGTTAAAAAGTTTAGAAATATGGTCTATATAGACTTTAAAAAAAATGTTTTTGAAAAAAAGGCTGTAGTTCCTCCAACTTTACCGTGATAAGAGGAATTAAAGGAAGAATGATGGCAAGGAGTCAAGGTATGGGAAAATTACGATCAAGTGCTATAATTGTGATAAAGTCGGACACTTTGTTCCTCATGTAGAAAGCCAAACTAAACAATAGAGTATAATTGTGATAAGGTATGAGCACTTTGACTCAAAAGTTGATGAGTCTTTGTTTGAAATCTATGATATATTTGAGAAATTGTTGAATGATTTGTCACTTGTTGACATAGAGTATGATCCAGCAGATTCAAACTTGAAGGTTCTTCTTGCAATCCCTCAAAAGGGTGACTTGAAAGTTATATCAATAAGGGATAACTATGATCTTTAAGACACATCTCTAGTTGAGATATATGGAATTCTGAAACTAATGAACCCTAGATGGGGTAGAAAATTAAGACGAAATGGGACAAGACATTGTTTCTCTAAGGGTAGAGGAAAAAAGAGAAAAATTGAAAGAAAGAGTCATTTCAAAATGCCATGATTGTATAGTCTGACACTGAGTCTCAAATACTCCTGATGACTTACAAAATTATTCAAGAACTGAAATTGATCATGGTAATGATGAAGATATCCTACAAATTGATACTCTTTTAGTTAAAAAGTTTAGAAATATGGGCTATATAGACTTCAAAAAAATGGTTTTGAAAAAAAGGCTGTAGTTACTCAAACTTTACCCTGATAAGAGGAATTAAAGGAAAAATGATAGCAAGGAGTCAAGGTATGGGAAAAACAAGTCAAAGATCAAGTGCTATAATTGTGATGAAGTCTGACACTTTGCTGCTCATTCATAAAGCCAAACTCTGAGAAGAAGCAAGCCTTGATCAGCAAGAAAGAATTGAAGCAAGTTTTGACCAGAAGAAAAATTAGGATGATACAATACAAGAGTACAAACTATGCTCACAAAAAATTGCATAATGTTGTGTATTTCTAACAAAGTAAATTTTATTTTATATATGATTAGACTTTTTTCTATTATAAAGGGCTTTTCATAATTTTAGGTAAAAGTTACAAAATAAATTAATGGAGATTAAATAATTTAAACATGTATATTTTTTTTGTTGAATGATATTATCTTGATATTATCTTGTTAAACTAACACGGTTGAACAATCAACTTTTGGAAATTTATATGAATTATTGATAGTAAAGTCAATATTTATTTAAATTGAAATGATATCAATTAGTGTAAATTAGTTTTTATGATTTTCTTGCTAATAAAATATGTTAAACACATTATTGAGACGTCATTGTAAGGATAAAATAAAGAACATGAACTCATAAATTGTTATGATAAAAAAAACACATTATTCTCAAATCTACTTACTCAAATTTACAAGGAAAATACAATTTTGTAAAAAATAAAACTTAATTAAGCATCATAAAAATATTTATGTTTGCAAAATAAATTGTACAAATTAAATACTTAATATTGAATTATAAAGTAACTTATATAAAATATGTAAATGTCAAGATTAATGAATATTGATATGTCTTTTCTAAAAAAATACACAACATTAATAAATGAATAAGAAAATATGTTATATAGTGAATATAAAAAAAATTGTTTTATCTTTATGGCCTCCCCACAACACCTAGTATTTTAGAAAAAATATAAGTTTAAACAATTCGATAAAAACAATGAACAATTTTCCAGGATCCAATTTAAAGTCCAATTATATAACAACTAAATTGACTAATTATTATTGAATCAATATTTGTAAATAAGGTACTTAATATTGCTAAAGGCTATATTAAAATAAATTATATTTAGTGTTAAATATAAACCATAAAAAAAATTGAAAAACTCGTTGATTCGATCTTAAGAAAGTCATATTTAAAAAGGCCGAAGCTCTCTGTACATATATTTTATTATAAAATTTTGCTTCTCTCCTAAAGAGAAAAACTTGGATTAACTCAAATTCGGAATTTTAAAAATATCGAAATAATTTTTTGATAGTTTTATTTTTCATCCAATTTTTTACACTAAAATATTTTGGGATAAAATTCTAAATCGGATAAAATTTTACACATCTTTAATATATTTAAAGAAAATTTAATAAATGTACATTATTTTTCGAAGAAACGAAAGGTAATAAAATTAAGTATTTTACATATATCTAATTTGGACGTGCCTTAATTTGCGCCATTCTTGGGCCTCAAAATTTTC